>NW_022437152.1:156329-157467 GCF_009761245.1 Sapajus apella | reverse complement strand
TGGGAGGCCAAGGCAGGTGGATCACTGGAGCTCAGGAGTTCAAAACCAGCCTAGGCAACATGGCGAGACCCCATCTCTACAAAAAACGCGAGCATTAGCCAGGTGTGGTGGTGGTGCACGCTTACAGTCCCAGCGACTCGGGAGACTGAGGTGGTAGGACCACTTGAGCTGGCGAGGTTGAGTGCACTGCGATGGCACTACTGCACTCCAGCCTGAGCACCAGAGCAAGACCCTGTCTCAAAAAAAAAAAAGAAATTCATTAAGTCAACTATTTGGTAGATAACAAGGAAAAAAATCAACACGCCAGAGAGGAAACTAGCTTTTTTTCTCTCTTAAATTAAATATAAGGGGCAGCCTCTGAAAGCGAAGAGGAGGTTCTGCACACGGAAGTCATTAACTGGTGGACCGGAGGCCCACCCTGCACCCTGCACCCCCTTCCGGGTCCTCTTAACAGTTCAAGCCTTCCTGGCCTGTTTCGCGGTTCGAGGGGACACGCATGTGGCTGAGAACGAGGTCCGTGATTGGAGCAGCCAGCAGCAGCCAACCCACGCACCGACGGCTGGAGTTCGGATCCCCTCCGGGAATGAGTCATTTTAATCGTCGTGGGTGAGATCTAGCCAGGGGATAATAAGCCGCCAGAACCCAGGTCACAAAGCTGTTTCCTGGGAAGACGCCGAATTCCAGATTTCTGCTCCCAAAGCTAAAACCCACGCCGTCTTGGGAAACGCTGGGTTAAACCCTCCACTACTAGAAGGACCGAGGTGACATCATGCTGGGGAGGGGCGTCTGGGCCCGGAACCCCCGGCACCACCACGCAGCAGCCACCGGGACCGGGAGTGTGCATGTGGATCAAGGACCGTGCCCTGAACCCCCAGGCCCCGCACCCCCAGACCCTGGACCCCATCCCGCACCCCCAGACCCAGGGCCCCGCCCCGCACCCTGGCCCGCACCCCCAGACTCGGCACCCCAAGACTTCTATCGCCGCCCGCACCCCCAGACCCTGGACCCCACCCCGCACCCCCAGACCCTGGACCCCACCCCGCACCCCCAGACCCAGCGCCCTGCCCCGCACCCTGACCCGCACCCCCAGACTCGGCACCCCAAGACTCCGAGCGCCGCCCGCACCCCGAGACCCTGG
>NW_022437152.1:144278-156319 GCF_009761245.1 Sapajus apella | reverse complement strand
ACCCCAAGACTCCGAGCGCCGCCCGCACCCCGAGACCCTGGACCCCACCCCGCACCCCCAGTCCCAGGGCCCCGCCCCGCACCCTGGCCCGCACCCCGAGACCCGGTACCCCCAGACCCCGAGCGCCGCCCGCACCCCCGCCCCGAGCCCCGCTCGCAGACCGCCCCCGCCACTCACAGTTGCGGATATCCGAGATGAAGACCGCCAGGCCCCGCATCCCATCCCCCTTGGACACGGCCGGCATCTTCCGGCGCCGGGGAGCGGCCTCGGCTGGCGGGCCCGGGCGGAGGAGCGCGGGGCGCGGGGCGCGGGGCGCGGGGCGCGGGGAGCGGGGCGCGGGGCGCGGGGCGCGGGGCGCGGGGCGCCGTCACCGCCGCGGGGAGCCGCCGGGAGCCGCCTAACCACCGCCGCCTCAGGCTCCGGGCGCCGCTTTCTGGGCCGCCGGGCGCGCGCACGCACGACGCCCGCACCAGCACGCACGCGCACGCACGCGAGCCGGGACTGACGGCAGCCCGGGCGTCCGTCGCGTGAGGCAGCGCGCGCGCGTCCGCGGAGCGGAGACGAGCCGGTGGAGGCAGGCGCGAGGGCGCCCCCTACAGGCGGACACCGCAGGCGGAGCCGCCGGAGCCCGGGTTCGCGTCCCGGGGCCGCGCCGGGCTGGCGATGCCGCCCGCGTCCCCCGCGGGAAGGGCATGGGTCCAGGTGGGTCCTCGCGTGCACAGCGCGGCCGCCTCTGTCGTTGTTGCTGATACTACAGGCAGCGAGCCCGTTCGTGGGACACTCGTGGTGGTCACTGCAAAAGGGGCAGCCGCGCAGGCACACACGTGCGGCTTCGCCCTGGGCATCGCCCGCCTTGATCACGCCCAGCAGGTCTCCGTTTTCCCACATTGACTAAAGGACCCGTGAGCGCTGCGCGGCAGGGCGGCTCCGCGGTCAGGGCCTTGTTTGACCCGGGTGGGCCAGGACCGGGAGGGCGGCGCGGAAGGATGCGGGGCCCCGGGAGAAGGGGTCACTGCCGCGGGACAGCCTTTCACCAGGAAACCCTTCCCCAGCCCCGTATCCTGAGACCATAGGACTGGCCTGCCCCTCCCGCCGCCCTGAGCGTCCAGGGCCAAAGCTCTTGCAGTCCTGAGCTGGGGGCAAGGCGGGCACCGTTCCCGACCCAGCCCACGGTCTGTGTGGCAGCCCAGGCGCCCCTCCACATCACCTGGGCCTACAGAGAAACGACTGCCCACCCCTCCCCGTGACTGCGGCTGGGGGCTGCAGCCCAGAGCGGAATCCAGTCCCTGAGCGCCAGGGCTTTCTGCCACTGTTTCAGGGCCCCTCTGCTCTCCGGCCTCCACACAGCAGCAAGCCGGGGCCCTAGGCCGGCCCCTGTGGACCCAGCAGGAGGGAGGACCTTCTGGGCCAGGCTGCAGGCTCCATCTTAGGCCAGGAAGAGACCCCAGGGAGCCTGGAAGCAGATGGCCCTTCCCAGAGCCAGATGGCTTTGAAGAGGGAGCTCCCTCCTCCTGGAGTGGGAGGATCTGGGCCCTGGAGCCAGGGTACCTGGAACTGGCCCAGACCCACCAGCCAGGACTTTGTCCCCACCCTGGCTCACTTCCGCAACCCCAGATGAGAGCTTAGCCCCGTGAAGCCCAGCCAGGAGGAGGGGGCAGCACCCAGGCCCCTCCCCAATGAACCGGGAGCCACCCCCAGGCTCTGGGCCTGCAGAACTCCTGGGAAAAACCAGGATCTGTGGCAGACCCCAGTCGGCATGAGGCAACCAAATGCATCGCTTTCCAAGACAGAGGCATGGAGCCGGCCCAACAGAGGGCTTCCTGGAGGAGGCTACACCCTCCCGGGTCCCTACTTCCTGGCAGAGGAAGTGGCCCGGCCCAGCTGTTCATCCTTCAGCCCGTCCCCTCCACCAAGAAGCTTCCCTCCCCTGCCCCTGACGACAAATACAGGCCATTCTGGACACAGAAGTGTCTTGTGCCACGTGAGGCATCCTGCGCTGCTCCCCAGGACTGTCCCAGGAGTCACGAGGACCGTCCAGTAACATGGAGCGTGGGCTCTGGTGCTGGGAGGCTGGCATGCCTAGTCCAAGCTCCCATTGGCAATGGCAGTGTAGAAGACTGGGGCAAGCAGACCACCATGCCCCCCGCCAGCAGAACTGCCACCCCCAGAACAGGACACTGCAGGGGCTGTGGGGACCACCCACAGGAAGGCTTGGGCCTGGCAGGCACCACCCTCTGCCCACTCAGAAAGCTCCTCCTTGGTGCCAACTCTGAGGTTCCCACAGACGTCCTCCCATCCACCCAAAAGTGTTGAGGAATCCCAGAGGGCCCGACACGCAGCCCTGCAGAAGACTCCCCACCTCCTTCCAGCGCCGCCTCCGGGCCACTTACTCTGGTCCAGCCTTGGGTCTGAGTCCACGTGGGTCTCCCTGACCACTGCCACTCCTCAGCTAGGGAGAGGCCAGCTTTGGGAGGGTGCAGTGCTGGGAAACAGTTTCTTTTTTTTTTTTTTTTTTTTGGAGAGACAGCATTTCACCATGGTGCCCAGGCTGGTCTTGAACTCCTATAATACTAGCACTTTGGGAGACCCAGGCAGACAGAGCTCAAGTGATCCACCTGCCTGGGACTCCCAAAGTGCCAGGATTACAGGTGCGAGCCCCTCTGCCCAGCCTATTTATTTATTTTGAAATGGAGTCTCGCTCTCTCACTCAGGCTGGGGTGAAATGGCGCAATCTCAGCTCACTGCAACCTCCGCCCTCCAGGTTCAAGCAATTCTCCTGCCTCAGCCTCCCAAGTAGCTGGGACTCCAGGCACGTGCCACAACCACGCCCGGCTACTTTCACCATGTAGAGATGGGATTTCTCCATGTTGGCCAGGCTGGCCTCGAACCCCTGACCTCAGGTGATCCACCCACCTCGGCCTCCCAAAGTGCTGGGATTACTGGCGTGAGCCACCACGCCCAGCTGTTTTTTATTTTATTTTACTTTATTATTTTTTTTCAGAGACAGGGTCTGTCCGTTTGTCTCCCTGGCTGGACTGCAGTGGTATGATCATAAATCACTACAGCCTCAACCTTCTGGGCTCAAACCCTCCTCCCACCTTGACTCCCAAAATGCTGAGAGTACAGGTTCACACCGCCACACCTGGCTACCTTTTTTATTTTATTTTTTTAGAGATGGGATCTCACTATATTGTTGTCCATGCTGGTCTCGAACTCCTGAACTCAAGCAGTCCTCCCGCCTTGGCTTCCCAAAGTGCTGAGATTACAGGTGTGAGCCACTGTGCCCAGCCTCAATTTCATTTCTTAAGTTCTTTGAACGTTTGTCATGTTTTAGCCACTCGGGGTCACAGTACTGTTCCCGAGGGCAGAGGTGGGACGAGCTGCTTTCCCTCGTCCACAGCCATGGGGAAGTCGGGTCCACAGGTGCGAGCCGGGCGTGCACATCACAAAGGGGAGGCAGGCTGGGCTGGAGCTGCGGTGTGGCAAGCCGTCTCATCACCGCGGGGTTCCCCAGCAGACAGCCCCTGCGGCACTAGCTGGCCACGCCCTGAGTCTTACTGGACCTGAACCTATCAGTTTTGTTTTGTTTTGTTTTGTGTTTTTTTGTTTTATGTTTTTTTCTTTGAGACAGAGTCTCTCTCTTGTCGCCCAGGCTGGAGTACGGTGGCACCATCCACTGCAACCTCTGCCTCCCCGGGTCAAGTGATTCTCCAGCCTCAACCTCCCAAGTAGGTGAGATTATAGGCGCCCACCACCACGCCCGGCTAATTTTTGTACTTTTAGTAGAGATGGGGTTTCTCCATGTTGGCCAGGCTGGTCTCGAACTCCTGACCTCAGTGATCCACCTGCCCCGGCCTCCCAAAGTGCTGGGATTACAGGCGTGAGCCACCTCACCTGGCTGAACCTATCAGTTTTACAAATGACCCAGTTTCCTTCTCATCATCTCTGGTGTAAGTCACAATGACCCTTCCAGAGGAGGCGCTGGCAGCCTGTCGCACGTGTGGCTGGGCCCTGTGCGCTCACGGGAGCTCGGGGACAGTGAGGTGGCATGCTCAGACCTTGAGGCCCCGTGATCAGATGATCACCTGCAGTCCCCAGTGGTGACATGCTTGGGGAGGCTGTGGGAACCAACTGTGCCCTGCCGTGGATGGGTGGGCAACATGAGGGGTCCATTCAGAAACTCTGCGGTAGGTGGGTGTTTCGAGTCTAGCCGGTCCACATGAAGAAGGAGAGGGTGAGCTCAGGCTCCTGAGTGCTCATCCCGGGGTGGGTAGGCGCTGCTGTGACCACAGGTCTCCTTCCTCGCCACTGCAGAGCCAGGGAATGCAGAGCCATTCACAGCTCTGCCCAGACAGCACCAAGGCAGCTGCCGGGGCGGGGGGTGCAGCCTCCCCAGACGCCTGGCGGGAAAGCTGGAGTGCTGTGCGGGGCCCAGAGAACTGGCGTGGGATGCATTCAATAACTGGGGACCACAAGCCCCACTTCCCAAGAGCCCCCGCCCAGCTCAGCCCTTGACATAGCAGAGTCAGGCCCCAACACACCCACAGTCGCAGCCGAGGGCAAGACTGGGCACCTGAGAACGGCGGGACGCTGAGTTTCTGTCAACAGACCCCCCAGAACACGTGCAGGATGGGTGACCCAGAGAGACAGACCTGGAGAACGGGTGGGTCCCTTGTGGCAGCCGCGGAGTCTGATCAACTGAGCCGGCCCGGCAGCCTGGGGTCCCTCTGGCTGCTGCTGGGCCACATTCCTGGAAGCTACACGCAGAGCAGCCCCTAAAACACAGTTCCAGTGCCAGAAATCCCTGGACATCATGCAGAGAAAGGAGCTCAGAGGACTCAGCGACTGAAGCTGCCCAGCCTGTCTCAGGAGACCCTCCTGCCAAAACCTTGGAAATGTGTGACCGCCCCGGGGCCGGCACCTTCACAGGCCCTTGGGGCTGTCCTCTCAGGGTGCGGGGATACAGCCACAGCCAGGGCCCCCTGCTCTCAAAGAAGGGCAGCTAGGGGTGACTGAGGTCAAGAAGGCCAGACACCTCACTAGGCAGCAGGGTGATGACATTGTCAAGGTCTCTCCCAAGCAGCCCCTGGTGGGGGTTACCTGCTCGGGGGACCCTTGGGCCAACAGAGGGGCAGCCCCCGAAGCTACTGCGTAAGATGTATGGTCAAGAAAATTCCAGGCCCAGCGAGGTGGCTCACGCCTGTAATCCCCTCCCTTGGGAGGGGGAGGTGAGGGGATCACTTGAAGCAGGGAGTTTGAGACCCGCATGGCCAACATGATGAAACCCCATCTCTACTAAAAATACAAAAAATAGCTGTGTGTGGTGATGCGTGCCTGTAGTCCCAGCTACTCGGGAGGCTGAGGCAGGAGGATGCTTGAACCTGAGAGGCAGAGGTTGCGGTGAGCTGTGATCCTGCCACTGCACTCCAGCCTGGGGGACAGAGTGAGACTGTCTCAAAAAAAAAAGAGGCCATGCGCGGTGGCTCACACCTGTAATCCCAGCAGTTTGGGAGGCCGAGGCGGGCGGATCGCGAGGTCAGGAGTTCAAGACCAGACTGGCCAGCATGGTGAAACCCCATCTCTACTGAAAAATTAGTTGGGCATGGTGGCTCGCGCCTGTAATCCCAGCTACCTGGGAGGCTGAGGTAGGAGAATTGCTTGAACCGGGACCCGGGAGGCGGAGGTGGCCGTGAGCCAAGATCGCGCCACTGCACTCCAGCCTGGGCTACAGAGCGAGACTCCATCTCAAAAAAATCATAATAAAATAAAAATAAAAGGAATAGAAAGAAAATTCCAGACCTCGTGAACAAAGGCCTGCCTCGAGCCCCTGCCCCTCACATGAGCTTCCCAGAGGTGGCTCAGGGCTAGCCCCAAGTGCCTTGTGGAAGGGAAACCCAGGCACCCCTGGGAGGGAGGCAAGCTTGCGGGATGACCACAGCCACGTCCTGTGAGTCTTCTTCCAGGGATTTATTAGCAAAACTGAAAAGAAACACCCACGCCGTGAGGGATCACTGGACACACGCTTGGGCCATCACAGATTCCTGAGAACCCAGGTTGTCACGGCACAGCTCAGAGGAAGGCTTTGGGGTCAGGTGACGAATGCTACTTGGCCCTGGGTCCATCTGAATGTAGACCCATCCTGAGAATTCCACTGGAATCAGAACCCTCAGCAGTGGCAGAAACTCGGCATCTGCCTCCTGCACGGGCGGGAAGGATCCTAGGGTAGGAATGCAGCACTGGGGACCGTATCTGCGTCACGTGGCCCCTGAGTATGTCACTGGTGGCAAATCCATGCAGGTCAGCAGCAACCTCAGTTCTTGCCGCCTCTCCAGAAAGAACTCGACTGAGTGGAGTGAGGCAGAGAGACGAGTTTTTCAGCAGGAGCGAAAGGAAGCAAGGGACACTGGGGAGAGGGCCGTGTGGCCGACCTCAGAGACCAGGCGCACAGTTTGACCTTTGACGTGGGTTTTTTTTCTGAGATGGAGTCTCGCTCTGTCCTCAGGCTGGAGTGCAGTGGCGCGATATTGGCTCACTTCAACCTCCACCTCCCAGGTGCAAGCGATTCTCCTGCCTCAGCCTCCCGAGTAGCTGGTACGTGCCACCATGCCTGGCTAAGTTTTGCATTTTTAGTAGAGATAGAGTTTCACCATGTTGGCCAGGCTGGTCTCAAACTCCCGAGCTGAGGTGATCCACCTGCCTGGGCCTCCCAAAGTGCTGGGATGACAGGTATGAGCCACCACAACCTGCTCAGGTGTTTCCATCTATTGGGAGACTGTCTTTCCCCCACGCTGACTGTGACCAACTATTATTTTAGAGAGACAGTTAACAACTGCCTCAGCCGGGTGTGGTGGCTCAGGCCTGTCATCCCAGCACTTTGGGAGGCCGAGGCGGGTGGATCACTGGAGCTCAGGAGTTCGAGACCAGCCTGGCCAACATGGTGAAACCCCATCTCTACTAAAAATACAAAAATTGGCCAGGTGCAGGGGTGCATGCCTGCAGTTCCAGCTACTTGGGAGGCTGAGGCAGGAGAATCACTTGAATTCAGGAGATGGAGGTTGCAGTGAGCCAAGATCACACCGCTGCACTCCAGCCTGGGCAACAGAGTGAGATTCCATCTCAAAAACAAACAGGCCAGACTTGGTGGCTCACACCTGTAATCCCAGCACTTTGGGCGGCCGAGTTGGGCAGATCACTTGAGGTCAGGAGTTCAAGACCAGCCTGGACAACATGGTGAAACCCCATCTCTACTAAAAAGAGAAAAAATTAGCTAGGTAGGCATGGTGGCAGGTGACTGTAATCCCAGCTACTCGGAAGCCTGAGGCAGAATTGCTTGAACCTGGGAGGTGGAGGTTGCAGTGAGCCACAGAGTGAGACTCCATCTCTAAAACAAACAGCTGCCTGACCATCACCTGATGGTCACCTGCCTTTCCTGGTTGGGCAGGGGGAGCGGGGGAGCCCTCTCCCACCCCACTCATGTCTGACTGGCTACTTCTGTAACAGGAAGGGCAATGTGGGAATCCTGGGAGCCCCTTTCCCAACCCAAGAGGTAGACCAGTGGCACCACTGACGACCGGTCACACTATCAGAGGTTCTGATGGGACAGGCCAGGTGCAGCCTGAGTACTGGGGTTTTTAAGAGCACGCTGGGCAGTTGTGAGGTGTGAGCCATTTTTGCCAGGCTGACTAGCCCATGCTGGACGTCCACACTGCCAGACACCAGGCACACCATGCGGATATGCAGCACACGCCCGTTTCGGTAAAGAGAGGCTGGGAAGTGTCACAGACCCTGTGGGCCCACTCACCAGTGGTGCCAGGGGAAGCCACTGTCCTGGCCACCTCTCCCACGGTGGCAGATCACATCAGCCAGGCCCGTGTGTGGAGCTGCTGACCTGGCTGAAAGCTTTTATCTCATCTCACAGGTATGAGGGTAGAGGCCAAGTTCCTAAAAGAGGAACTTCAGACTGGCCCATGGTGGCTCATGTCTGTAATCCCAGCACGTTGGGAGGCTGAGGCAGGTGAATTGCTTGAGGTCAGGAGTTCAAGACCAGTCTGGCCAACATGTTGGAACCCTGTTGCTACTAAAAATACTAAAAAGGTCAGACATGGTGGCTCACACGTGTAATCTCAGCACTTTTGGAGGCCGAGGTGGGTGGATCACAAGGTCAGGAGTTCAAAACTAGCCTGTCCAATATGGTGAAACCTTGTCTCTACTAAAAAATACAAAAGTTAGCCAGACATGGTGGCGCGTGCCTGTAGTCCCTGCTACTTGGGAGGTGGAGGCAGGGAAATTGCTTGAACCCGGGAGGCAGAAGTTGCAGCGAGCTGAGATCATGCCACTGCACTCCAGCATGGGCGACAGAGTGAGACTGGTCCCTCTCTCTCTCTCTCTCTCTATATATATATATATATGTACAAAAAAAATTAGCTGGGCATGGTGGTGGGTGCCTGTAATCCTAGCTACTCGGGAGGCTGAGGCAGGAGAATCATTTGAACTTGGGAGGTGAAGGTCACGTGAGCTGAGAACGCGCCACTGCACTGCAGCCTGGGCAACAGGGCGAAACTCCATCTCAAAAAAAAAAGGAACTTCAAACTATAGCAGCTGAAGTGAGAAGAACTTTATTCCTCCCCCACGGAATGCCCAGAGGTGAGAGGTGCCAGGCTCCTTGCTCCTCAACACTGGGCTCCAACCTCTGGGTCCGAGGCGGGCGAGCCACCCGTCCTGACGTGCAGACAGTAGAAAAGAAAGAAAAGGTGAAACACGAGAAACCTCCTTGTACAAAGTCAATCTGGAGGCTGTTCAGTCCCTTCTGCTCTCATCCCATGGGCCAAAACTTTGCAGCACGGGCAGATGTAGCTGCAAGGGGGGCTGGGACATGCGGTCCTCGGCTGGCGGCCACATGCCCGGAAAGCTCTGGGAGTTTTTTGAGACGACATCTTGCTGCGTTGCCAGGCTGCAGTGCAGTGGCGTGATCTCGGCTCACTGCAACTTCTGCCTCCTGGGTTCAAGGGATTCTCCCACCTCAGCCTCCCATGTACCTGGGCTTTCAGGCACCCGCTTCCACAGCCTGCTAATTTTTGTATTTCTAGTAGAGATGAGTTTTCACTATATTGGCCAGGCTGGTCCCGAGCTCCTGACCTCAGGTGATTCTCCCACCTCAGTCTCCTGAAGCATTGCGATTACAGGCGTGAGCCACTGCACCCCGAGCAGCTCTGGGAGTGCTAATGTTGAAAGGAAGAATGAAAGAATGTAAACTAAGAAAAAACCCAAAGCCAGCCAGGGGCGGTGGCTCACGCCTATAATCCCAGCACTTTGGGAGGCCGAGGCAGGTGTATCACTTGAGGTCAGGAGTTTGAGACCAGCCTGGTCAACATGGTGAAATCCCCTGTCTACTAAAAATACAAAAATTAGCCGGGCCTGTCGTGGGTGCCTGTAATCCCAGCTACTCAGGAGTCTGAGGCAGGAGAATCACTTGAACCCAGGAGGCGGAGATTGCAGTGAGCCAAAATCATGCCACCGCACTCCAGCCTGGGCAACAGAGTGAGACTCTGTCTCAAAAAAAGAAAGAAAGAAAGAAAGAAGAAATCCACAGCCTCTGCCACTCCAAATACACAGAGTACCAGCGCCACCGATGGCTTCAGCCTGGCAGGGACGGCATGACACCTTCACCACCTCCCTGCAGAGGTGAGCCAGAGCTCTCTGCTGCTTTAATTCCCAGGGAGCGGGTCGTCTGGTTGTTCGCCGGCTACTCAATGAGCAGGGAGCAGCCCGTACGCGAGGCGCCCTGCAGACACGCCTCATGCGGATGGCAATGGCATGGCTGCTGCTGAATCTCCCCCGCTTCTGCAGTAGCTGATCCAGCTCAGTGGGCATGTGGCCACCCAGAATCAAGACTACATTTCCCAGCCTCCTTTGCAGCGAGGCTTTGCCTGGTGACAACAGAATGCGCAGGGAGATTGTATCCGGGGCTCCCCTGCAATGGCAGCTGGAACAACAGACATTTGCCCTCCCAGAGTCCTGGAGGCTGGAAGTCCAAGATCAAGGTGTCCATGGGCCTGCTCTTCCTGAGGCCTCTCTCCTTGGCTTCATGGATGCTGTCTTCTCTCTGGTCTGCACAGAATTGTCCCTGGGTGCTACCCCTCTGTGTGTCCTCAACTCCGATTTTTTTTTTTTTTTTTTTTGGAGACAGAGTTTTGCTCTTGTTCCCCAGGCTGGAGGATGATGGCGCGGCCTCGGCTCACTGCAACCTCCGCCTCTCGGGTTCAAGCGATTCTTCTGCCTCGGCCGCCAGAGTAGCTGGGATTATAGGCATGCACCACCACACCCAGCTAATGCTTTTATTTTTTATTTTTAGTAGAGATGCAGTTTCACCATGTTGTCCAGGCTGGTCTTGAGCTCCTGGCCTCAAGTGATTTGCCCTCCTCGTCCTCCCAAAGTGCTGGGATTACAGGCGTGAGCCACCACGCCCGGCCATAATCTCCTCTTCTAAGAGGACACCAGTTCTATTGGATTAGGGCCAACCCTAGTGACCTCATCCGAACTAATTACATCTGCCACAATCCTCCAAATTAGGTCGCACCCCGAGGCACTGGGGTTAGGACTTAACATGCATGCTTTTAGGAACCAAAATTCCCCCTGTAACATAAGTGATGTGTGCCATTTGGGGCAGTATGTTGCATTTCTGCCTGCTTTTCCACTTTTCCACCCCTCCTCGGACGCAGTTTGACGGCTAGCACTGCATCTGGAACACTGTGGCTGGGGGCTCTGCCACACCCAGCCAAACCTAGATCCTAACGAACACCTAATAATTTTTTGTTTGAGACAGAGTCTCACTCTGTCGCCAGGCTGGAGTGCAATGGTGCAATCTCGGCTCACTGCAGCCTCCGCCTCCTGGGTTCAAGCAACTCTCCTGCCTCAGCCTCCCGAGTACCTGGGACTACAGGCGCCTGCCACCACGCCCAGCTAATGTTTTGTATCTTTAGTAGAGACGGGGTTTCACCGTGTTAGCGAGGATGGTCTCAGTCTCCTGATCTTGTGACCCACCTGCCTCGGCCTCCCAAAGTGCTGGGATTACAGGTGTGAGCCACTGTGCCGGGCCTCAATCACCCAATGACTACCAGGCCTCAGTGTGTAAGACGTACCCCAAGAACCATGTGGGGTTGTCATGAAGTTTCTGGGGCTCCGGGCCATGTCAGGATGTCCTGGGTCTCATCATTAGTACCAAGTCCACTCCCACAGGTACCATCAGTCATCAGTAAATGCTGCCCCCCCCAACACTTCCACAAATGCCCAAAGCCACGCAGGAGCCATATAGCAGGTGACGTCAGCCGGGGGAGGGGTGGGGAGGTGCCCTGAGAATCCTGTTGTTCCCTCACCCAGACACTGCTACTCCTGGCCTCCTGTTAGCCCCAGAGCAGGAGCCCACGGCCTCTGGGCTCCCTGAGACCCCCGTGGAGCAATGCGCCCCAGCTCTACTGGCCAGACCAGCCCGGGCCAGAAGCCAGCCCGCAATCAGTTTCCCAGGTCCTGAGGGGCTCCCTGACCAGGGGGTTCTGCAGCAGGCACTTCCTCCTGGCCAGCACCCACCCACCTGGCCTGCAGCCCAGGCTTCTTGAGGGCCCAGCCAGGTGAGCTGCTGGAATATTGATCAATTTTAAGGTTGGTCTGAGGAAAAGAGTTAGAAAATAAGGCCCCCACAGTGGCTCACGCTTGTCATCCCAGCACTTTGGGAGGCTGAGGTGAGCAGATCACCTGAAGTCAGGAGTTCAAGACCAGCCCTGCCAACGTGGTGAAATCCCATGTCTACTAAAAATACAAAAATTAGCTGGGAGTGGTGGTGGGCGCCTGTAATCATACCACCATGGATTTTCCACACGGCCACATGAGCCTCCTAGGACTCTGAAAAACAACCACAAACCAGAGGCTGCAGCTCAACAGAAACACATTCTGGCCTCACTGTTGGGAAGACAGAAGCAGGTGTCCGTGGGAAGGACCCTGAGAAAGCCTTAGTTGCAGGCCCCGCGCCAGCTTGCCAGCCTGGCCTC
>NW_022437152.1:86258-144178 GCF_009761245.1 Sapajus apella | reverse complement strand
TTTTTTTTTGAGATGGAGTCTCTGTCGCCCAGGCTGGAGTGCAGTGGTGTGATCTCGGCTCACTGCAACCTCCGCCTCCCAGGCTCAAACGGTTCTCCTGCCTCAGCCTCCCAAGCAGCTGGGATTACAGGTGCTTGCCATCATGCCAGCTAATGTTTGTATGTTTAGTAGGGTTTTCACCGTGTTGGCTAGGCTGGTCTGGACTCCTGACGTCAAGTGATCCACCCGCCTCGGCCTGCCAAAGGGCTGGGATTACGGGAGTGAGCCGCTATGCCCCCTCCCTTCTCTTCTTACAAGGACCCCTGTCATTGGATTTAGGGTCCACCCTATTACCCAGAATGATTTCATTCCAAGACCCTCACCCTGGATGCCTCTGCGGAGACCCTATTATTACTACTTTTTTTTGAGAGAGAGAGTCTCGCTCTGTCGCCCAGGCTGGAGTGCAGCGGTGCAATCTTGACTCACTGCAGCCTCCACCTCCTGGTTTCAAGTGATTCTCTGGCTCAGGCTTCTGAGTAGCTGGGATTACAGGCCACTACCACCAATGAGAAATGCTGCCTCTTGATCTCATCAAGGCCAGGCAGCCGGCCCCTCTCCTTTGCTTCTGGATTTTTTTTTCTTTTGAGACAGGGTCTGTCTCTGTCACCCAGGCAGGAGTGCAGTGGGGTAATCACAGTTCTCTGTAGCCTTGACCTCCCTGTGCTCAGATGACCCTCCCACACAGCCTTCCGAGTAGCCAGGACTGTAGATGCACGTCACCATGACCAGCTAATTTTAAAATTTTTTGTAGAGACGAGCTTTCACCATGTTGTCCAGGCTGGTCTCAAACTCCTGAGGCTCTAGGAATCTGCCCATCTCAGCCTCCCAAAATGTGAGCCGCCACATCTGGCCAGCTTTCGGTACCTTAAGTTGGCTGTGGGATAGTGAGAAGCGTGAAACCCACGATGATACCGTGATGCACACAGCCCTTTGCAAAGGGCAAATCCACAAAGCTAGGGCCACGTGCCACCACAGGTGCCAGCTTCGGGGCTCCACATCAGCCTGGCAGCCAACCAGACACCTAAACGCAACTGTCACTGGTCAGGGCCAGCTGGGCCACGGGGGCCCACACATGGGACACAGACGGATATCTGCTGTGCTGGCTCTGGCACTGGCTCCAGAAGCTTCCGCCGAGCGTGAGTGTGCTACTTCCCCTCCCGCTTGCCCTGGATTTGCTTATGGCAGCACCGAGAGAGGATGTCCCCGTCCACAGGTGGGGAGGGTTCAGCAGCAGGGACTGCTGGTGTGTGTCCCTCTGTTCTTCTCTTCCTGGGCTTCCGGCCTCTACATTGGAATGTTTCAAGGCCTAGGAGTGACAGGACATGGTCAGCAACAGTGGCCCAGGTCCTGCCCTCTGGGTGACCCAGGCCAAGGTCTCCCAGTCAGAACAGGACACAGTTACGGGGCTGCCACTGTCAGGAAAGGCCCTGCCCATGCTGACTCTGCACATGAGGAGCGTCCGGGAGCCGCCTGCACCCCACCCGGGAGCACTGGCCAGCCTGGGGATGACACAGCCTAGCCCCAAAGACCCCACAGCCACCAGGTACCTCCAACAACCGGGTGGGAGTAATTTTTTTTTTTCTGAGGCAGGGTCCTATCTGTCACCCAGGCTGGAGTGTGGTGGTGCAATCACGGCTCACTGCCGCCTTGGCCTCCTGGGCTCAAGTGATCCTCCCACCGCAGCCTCCCAAAGTGCTGGGATTACAGGCATGAGCCACCGCACCCAGCCTGGGAGTGCTTCTGAGTATGTCTCTGAGAGGCATCCTCAGGCTGGGGACTCGGGAACATCCCAGGTAAGGGATGGGGTGTCCCAGAGGAGGGGCCAGGAATCCACTCAGCAGCAGAAAGGCTCATCTCCACAGGCCCCCTCGCCCCACGGGGCTGCCTCTGCCCTCCTCTGTCCCCCCATGCCCAATAAAGACAGGCCAGGGGCAGGCAGGACGGCCTCAGGGCAGGTCAGACCTGGGCCTGCAGGGCAGAGCCTGGACCTTCGCCAGGGCACCCCACACCTACCCCTCACAGGGAGGGCTGGGAATGGGGCTGAGGGCTGGCTTAGTGCCTGGGCAAGGTGGCTATGCTTGGATTTACATTAAATTTCAACAATTAGGATTTGATTTATTGAAATTTAATTTCAATAAATTGAAGTTATAAATTCAAAACCCAATTTATTAACCTGTTAAGTTCAATTTTACAAACATCAATTATTCGCTCTGTAAGCCTAGAAGATTTTACAAGTCTTTTTTTTTTTTTTTTTTGAGATGGAGTCCCGCTCCATCGCCCCGCCGGAATTGCAGTAGGATGATCTCAGCTCACCGCGACCTCCACCTCCCAGGTTCAAGTGATTCTCCTGCCTCAGCCTCCAGAGCAGCTGGGATTACAAGCACACGCCACCACGCCCGACTAATTTTTTTATATTTTTAGTAGTGATGGGATTTCACCATGTTGCCCAGACTGGTCTCAAACTCCTGAGCTCAAGTGATCCACCTGCCCTGGCCTTCCAAAGTGCCGGGATTGCAGGCATGAGCCACGGCACCTGCCTAGAGTCACTTTAAAGAGGCCTCTGTATAATATTTGGTCCCATCTACAAACTCAATTAAGCAATTTTCTTTTTTTTTTTTTTTTCTGAAATGGAGTCTTGCTCTTGTTGCCCAGGCTGGAGTGCAGTGGCACAATCTCAGCTCACTGCAACCTCCACTTCCGGGTTCAAGCAGTTCTCCTGCCTCAGCCTCCCAAGTAGCTGGGACTACAGGCGCCTGCCACCATGTCTGGCTAATTTTTGTATTTTTAGTCGCACCATCTTGGCCAGGCAGGTTTTGAACTGCCGACCTTGTGATCCACTCCCCTCGACCACCCAAAGCGTTGGGCTTACAGGCATGAGCCACTGCACCTGGCCAATTAAGCGATTTTCAACATTACAATTTATAAATTAAGTCTCTTCTCATTCCTTTTTGCATACTTTATGTTGTCTGAATTGACAACAGAATCTCAGTTGCTTCAGTAACTCAGTAAACGCATTGGTGTGGTGAGGTGGCTCACGTCTATAACCCAGCATTTGGGGAGGCCAAGGTAAGAGGATCGCTTAAGCCCAGGAGGTCGAGGCTGCAGTGAACCATGATCCACTGCACGCCAGCCTGGGTGACAGAGTGAAACCCTGTTTCATTGTAACACTTTTTTTTTGGTGGGCTGGGGCAGTGATTCTCCTGCCTGGGCCTCCCAAAGAGTTGAGATTACAGGCGTGAGCCACTGAACCTAGCTAAGAACTCATACAACCTAACGGATTCAAATTTTAAATGTGGTGAACCACAGTTATCTTAGATGTTCCAAAAACATGCTGATGGCTTTGTGCTGGCAACTGACAAGACTTCCCCAGGAACCCTGCCCAGTGGTAGCCCTGGTTCTGGGCTTCCCATCCTCCCATCTCTGCGTACCATCTGGTCTTGGGGTCTGTAGTTCTGGCCCAGAGTGCACCCTGAGTAGTTTTCTGTAATTCATTTTTTTTTTTTTTTTATTTGAGACTGAGTCTTGCTCTGCTGCCCAGGCTGGAGTACAGAGTAACCTCTGCCTCCCAGGTTCAAGCAACTCTCGTGTCTCAGCCTCTGGAGTAGCTGGGATTACAGGCGCCTGCCACCACATCCAGCTAATTTTTTTGAACTTTTAGTAGAGACAGGGTTTCACCATGTTAGCCAGGCTGGTCTTGAACTCTTGACCTCAAGTGATCCGTCGGCCTCGGCCTCCCGAAGTGCTTGGGATTATAGGCGGGAGCCACCGTCCCGGCTGATTCTGCAATTCTTTAGTGCCAAAGACCTCTGACCTCAATGAGATCCTAAAATGGCTACGTGCCTTTCCTAAGAGAAGTTGGCTGCTGCCATGCCCTTTTTAGCACTGCCAGGACTGCGTATCCCTGAGGATACCTGGCACGGCTGACTGGGACCCTCTCCCGAGCTCCGCGGACTTGCTGTCTTCACCCGCAAAGGCAAGGCTTCAGGCCACCATCCAGGCCGTTTGCTGAGTGCGAGTGCTGAGCTGGGTGAAAGCCGCGGCTGGTGGGGGACGTGCCTGGGCACCGCGTCCAGCCCCCAACCCATTCTGGAAAGGCGTGGGCGTCAGCTGGCAGGAAATGCCGGGAAGGGAAAGAAGGAAACGTGACTAGAAAGAAAGAACAAAGCTTCGTTTAAGGAGAAACCTCCCAGGCAGCAGAAACGGGGAAGCAGCTGTGCAGCGTGTCGCGGAGCCCACGCGCGCCCGGGACCCGCCGAGCGGGGCAGGGCGGGACCCGATGTGCGGTTTTCTGCAGGAAACTGCGCTGGGAACGGCTGGGGCTGGGCGGGGTCGGACAGCCAGTGCCGGGTACCACGCGCTGGGCGGGAAAGTGCAGCCACGCGCGCGTCCATGCCAGCGCGAGAGGCTGCGGCGGGAACTCCGTGTGCCCCCGTGGGCTCCGGCCGTGGAGCTGTGCGAGGCGCGGGTGCCGACCCAACAGCGTGGGTTTCGGGCAGTCCCGCGGAGACGGCGTCGTGGGCGCCCTCGGCCTGGGCATGGAGATGGCCCACCCAGGCGGCGGTGCTGCGGGGGGCGCCGGGTCTCGGAGGAGCGCGCCCGGGCGCAGCCCACCGCGCGGTACCCCGGCCCGCCCCGCCCGGCAGAGGCCCCGTAGCCCGAGGCCCCGCACGACCTCACGCCGAGGGCGCGAGGCCTGCCTAGGAGCCGTAGCCCTGGGGACCCGGCGCCCCCTGGGCGGGAGCCTGGGAGGCCGCTGCAGCGCGAGCACGAGGGCCGCGCAAGCTGAACGCTCCAGCTCCGGGGACGCCGTTCCCAAGGCCCCGCCCCTTCCGCGCCTCTCCGGCCGCCAGGCCCCGCCCCTTCCCCGCCTCTCCGGCCATCAGGCCCCGTTCCGCCCCGCCCCCTGTGCCGGCCCCGCCCCGCCCCGTCCCAGCGTGCCGTGCGCGGCGGCAGCGCGCGGGCCTCTGGGGCGGGACTTCCGGCGCGCCGGAGCGTCTTCCGGCCGAGCGTGTGTGGCCGCCCGGCCTCCCTGACATGCAGGTGAGCCCCGCGGCGGCCGCCCCTGCTCCTCCTCCTTGCACGGCCTCAGTGTCCCTTCCGCGAAGTGGGCGCGCCGGGCAGCGAGGCTCCGCCCCGGCCGGGACGGGCGTGGGTCGCGGGCGACGCCGGGCGGGCGCGTGAGGGGGAGCGGGTGTGTGAGGGGCGTGTGCGCCGGTGCGAGGGGGGCGGGGGCGGCGGGAGCGCGTCGGGGCACCGCGCGTGGGAGGCGGGGCGCGTGCGCGGGGCGGGCGGGCCTGAGAGCGGCGCGCCGGGTGCCGGGGCCCGGAGCGTGCGGACCGGGGATGTGGCCGGCGGGCGTGAGCGCGGCTCGTGGGCACGGCGGCGGCGCCGGGTCCCCAGGACCCCCCGGGGAGCGGAGGCTCCGGGCGGGCTGTCCCCCGGCGGCGGGCGTGAGGGTGGACGCATGGCGTCCCGCCCTTGGCTCGGCCCAGCCGTGAAGGTTCCAGGGCTGTCGGCTGTCCGGGCTGGAGGGGACCCGCCCGCCTCGGCTTCCTGGGCGCAGGTCGTGCCTCCGCCTCCTGGCCACGTGGGGGGACGGGGTGCCCGGGCACACCCGCCGGGGAAGTTTCTGCAGAGGCCGGGTCTCTGTCGCCAAAACCGGTCCGGAGCCCCCGGCCCCCGCAGTGCCGGGGTTCCAGGCCGGAGCCACGCGCACCGGCTCCTCCAGGGTCGGCTCCGCTGGCTGCCGTCGCTCCACACGGCACACACGTGCACGCGTGACACACACGTGTGCCGCGCATTTCCTGCTGCTGGTCCCCACGGAAGACGGTGCAGAGCCCCTGCTGCGACTCCCATCCTTTCCGCCAGCACCAAGGCAGTCCCGGCGCTACAGCCTGGGACCCCGGGAGAAGGGGTGGGAGCAGTGGCCTCCACCGCAGCCTGCCGGAGAGTGGGTTCCAAGACCCCTGCGGGTGACAGGGCCAGGGCCTGCGCCTCTCCGTGACACTCCGCGTTCCCTCTGTGCGGGGCCGTGCTGCCCGAGGAAGGTCTTCGGCGTTTGGGGAAGAAACACGTTTTGATGCAGGAACGCAGTCCGTGTGAGTCTGGGAGTGTGTGTGACGTGGGGAGCACGACAGAGAGTGTCCTCGCGGGCCTCAGCGCGAGCGGCCCCTGGGCACTGGGGCGCCGGGGAGGTGCCGAAGCCCAGACAAGGGCCTGGTTGCGGTGTGAGCACCCCGCACGCATCACGCACAGCGTGTCCTGGGGCAGTGCCCTGTAAAGTTCCATGGCAAGTCAGAGAGGCAGCCCAGCACTTGTAGGCATCCTGTGTCCAAGCACTTCACGGCAGAGCTGATGAGCTGGGCGCGGGGGACGGAGGCGGGACCTGCGCTGGCCTTGTCCTCAGTCAGCTTCTCCCTCTAGTGCCCCCTCTGCTGGACACAAGCTGGCAGGACTGTCTTTCTTTTCCACGTGGCTACATCAACTCCATCCTCCCACCCTTTCCTCTTCCTTCCCTGAAGTGTGAAATCACAGGTCCCGGGGCATGGTGGTCATAGGCAGAAGGGCCTCTAGGTGGGTGGACAGTGGTCCTGTTTCCAAGCTGCAGGACCGCAGGTAGGGGCAGAGACCCAACCCCATAGTGGTTGGTCATTGGACACCTGGGTGTGCCCTCAAGTTACTCCTGGACCACTCCCCTGGAGAACCACCTCTTGTTTGGTTTTTCATTCCTTTCCTTCCTCCCTGACCCAGATTTCTACTCAGAAGAGAGAGAAGGAGCTGGTGGTCATGGAATGGGCTGGGGTCAGAGACAGGGTGCCTGGAGCTGAGGCAGCCACTGTTTCAGCCTGGCCAGGCAAGTGATTCTGGGTCGTCTTCCCTGTGCCATGGCCAGAACCCTCCCTCCCCACCTTCCCTGGGGCCATTGCTGACTCAGACCAAGCCTCTCATCTGCAGCAGGAAGGTAGTAGGGCTAGGAGGAGGTGGCAGCAGGGTGCTGCCCTTGGTTCTGATTCTGGAATGTGTCACTAAGGAGAGGGGCTGGAGAGAGGGGCTGAGGAGAGGGGGCTGCAGGCGCAGGGTGGTGACCTGTTCCTGGGTCTTCTTATCACCCCCCCCCACACACACACACACACAAACCCTCTCAGAACTGCTGTGGCTGGCTGTTCAGACACTCACTGCCTTTGCCTGTGGCTCCATGTACTGGGTGCTGCTGTGCTTGCCCTGTGAGTTCCCTTCCTAACTCCTCATAAGCCTGCAGCCTAGGTTGTCTTGTGACTCCCTGCCTCCTAGTTGGGGGAGCTTCACTGGTTGACCTTGCTCCACGACGATGTTCTCTCCATGCAGGTGGGTGTATTGGGTACCAAAGCACGGAAGTTCCCTGCCGGGGGGCAGCCACACTCCCCTCAGTCTGCACCAGGAGCCCCAGTCTCACCCAGGGAAGAGACAGGGCAACGTGGGGCAGCATGCGCCTCTGCAGAAGGAAGCAGGTCAAGGGACGGTTTCAGAGGAAGTGAATCAGGTTCCTGGCCTTTGGGTAGGAGGGTAGGCACTGTGGTGGGCCTGGCTCTGGCAGCACCTTCTGACAGGAGCACCTGCCTGGCTGGGGTTCCCGGAGCTTCTTGGGCCAGAGCTCCTATATCAGGAGCCTGTGACCCAGGGGAAGGCCGTGTGCCCACCTGCTGGGTAGTGGGCTAGGCTGGCTCCAGCTGCCCACCTGCCAGGTCTCTGCCTCTGCCAAGGCTATGTGGCCCCCTCAGCTGATTTAGAGCGGTGCTTGGTGCCAGAACTGTGAAACTAGCCAAGAGCTTCTTCCCAGCAGTGTCCTGAAGCTTATAGCCCGGGTCCACTATGGTGGTTGTTCATCTCCCCCCGACGCCCCCGCAACCCCAGTGAGAGAAAGCAGAATCACTTTTCTGGGTGGTCCCTAGAACCTAAAAATGAACAGGATAATAAAAGTTTAGTGCGGGAAGACCAGAAGATACAGATAAAGCAAAAGAGAAGAAACACAATGACCAGTAATTCTAGACAGCCTGTTTGTTTACTTTTTTGTTTTGTTTCTAAAGCTTCCACATTAAGGGCACATGATTTGCTTTTTTTTTTTGAGACAGAGTCTCGCTCTGTCACCCAGGCTGGAGTGCAGTGACACAATCTTGGCTCAACACAACGTCTACCTGCTAGGTTCAAGCAATTCTCCTGCCTCGGCCTCCTGAGTAGCTGGGATTACAGGCGGGTGCCACCATGCCCAGCTAATTTTTGTATTTTTAGTAGAGATGGGGTTTCACCATGTTGGTCAGGCTGGTCTTGAACTTCTGACCTCAGGTGATCCTCTCACCTTGGCCTCCCAAAATGCTCGGATTACAGGCATGAGCCACTATGCCCGGCTTCATCTGCTTTTTAGTGTACCTCCCATCATGCTTTTTCTGTGGGACTGGCTGTGTAAGTGCTGCTTTATAGTGTCTGTGTCAACTGGCACATCAAGAGCATGGCAGCGTCTGTCTGTGTTCCAGCATCTGGGTGTGCCAGGTCCATGAGCATCCTCAGGTTTTCTGTGTATGTGGAAAATCCCCGTGTCTGGGCGCAGTGGCTCATGCTTGTAATCACAATATTGTGGGAGGCAGGCGGATCACTGGAGTCCAGGAGCTTGAGATCAGCCTGCCCAACATGGCAGAACTCCACCTCTACTAAAAGAAGAAAAACTAGCTGGGCGTGGTCGCTTGTGCCTGTAATCCCAGCTACTTGGGAGGCTGAGGTAGGAGAATTGCTTGAACCCTGGGGGTGGAGGTTGCAGTGAGCCGAGATGGCACCAGTGCACTCCAGCCTGGGAGACAGAGCGAAACTCTATCTCAAAAAAAAAAAAAAAAAAAAAAAAAAAAAACCCCACAGTGGAATTTGTGAAAGAAAGGAAATGTATGTTGGAAAAAGAAAAAAGCAAAACAAAATAACAACAAGTGAAAAAGAAAATGCATGTTGCAAAGTATATTCATGAGCAGACTGTCATCAGAAATGGCTTTCTCAACTTTAATTTCCACTAACAGCCCGGTAGAG
Source organism: Sapajus apella (assembly GCF_009761245.1). Taxonomy (NCBI): domain Eukaryota; kingdom Metazoa; phylum Chordata; class Mammalia; order Primates; family Cebidae; genus Sapajus; species Sapajus apella. Next base: position 135,094 of record NW_022437152.1, on the reverse strand, counting down.
TCGCTGGTGTCCAAGCCCTGTGATACCGTTGTCTTCACTCCTTCATACACAGGTGGCGATGCCGACTTATTTCAGTGTTTGGCTCTTTGATCGCGAATCAAGCCAAGCTGCTCATTTCTGGGGCTCTGAATGTCTCTTTTGTATTCTTCTCATGTGTTATTTTTGTAATGGGCCTTTTCTTGGGAGGGGGGATGAATTTTCACTCTTGTTGCCCAGGCTGGAGTGCAATGACATGATCTCGGCTCACTGCAATCTCTGCCTTTCGAGTTCAACCGATTCTCCTGCCTCAGCCTCCCAAGTAGCTGGGATTACAGGTGCCCACTACCACGCCCGGCTAATTTTGTATTTTTAATAAAGATGAGGTTGCACCACGTTGACGAGGCTGGTCTCGAGTGCCTGACCTCAGGTGATCTGCCCACCTCGGCCTCCCAGAGTCCTGGGATTACAGGTGAAAGCCACTGTGCCTGGCCATGGGACATTTCTTTATCAGAGTGCCTTTTCTTGATTTGTAAGATTTATTTGCATATTATGAATAGATTATGGTTAGAAGTCCGTTGTCAAGTATTTTCCAAATACTTTTTCTGATTTATTATTTCCCTCATATTTTTTTTATTTTCTGAATGAAATTTTTACATTTTTATGTAGTTCTAGTCATATTTTCTTTCATGATCTCTCCCATTGCTCATATACCTGGAAAAGCCTCCTCCAACCTGAGATCGTGTCAATAAGTATCCGTATGTTCTAGTGCTTTCCGCGGCGTGGTCATCATTGTCGTTAGTATTATCGTAGGCTTCTCAGAGCCTACAATTTTGTTTCGTTTTGTTTTGTTTTGTTTTGAGAGACGGAGTCTTGCTCTGTCACCAGGCTGGAGTGCAGTGGCATGATCTCACACCCCTCCCCCTTCACCCCCATTCAAGCAACTCTCCTGCCTCAGCCTCCCAAGTGGCTGGGACTACAGGCATGCAGCGCCATGCCCAGCTAATTTTTGTATTTTTAGTAGAGCCGGTGTTTCACTGTGTTGGCAGGCTGGTCTCAATCTCGTGACCTCGTGATCTGCCCACCTCGGCCTCCCAAAGTGCTGGGATTACAGGTGTGAACCACCATGCCTGGCCTTTTTTTTTTTTTTTTTGAAAAGAGTTTTGCTCTTGTTGCTCACACTGGAGCGTGATGATGAGATCTCAACTCACTGCAACCTCCACCTCCCAGGTTCAAGCGATTCTCCTGCCTCAGCCTCCCAAGTAGCTGGAATTACAGGCATTAGCCATCATGCCTGGCTAATTTTTATGTTTTTAGTAGAAACGGGGTTTCACCATCTTAGTCAGGCTGGCCTCAAACTCCTGACCTCAGATGAGCTGCCTACCTCGGCCTCCCAGAGTTCTTGGATTACAGGCGTGAACCACTGCCCCTGGCCCAAATTTTTATTTTTTATTTTTTATGAGACAGAGTCTTGCTCTGTCGCTCAGGCTGGAGTGCAATGGAGCAATCTCAGCTCACCGCAACCTCCGCTTCCTGGGTTCAAGCGATTCTGCTGCCTCAGTCTCCCAAGTAGCTGGGATTACAGGCTCCCGCCACCACACCCAGCAAATTTTGTGTGTGTGTGTGATGGAGTCTCACACTGTTGCCCAGGCTGTAGTGCAGTGACACGATCTCTGCTTATTGCAATCTCCGCCTCCTGGGTTCAAGCAGTTCTCCTGCCTCAGCCTCCTGAGTAGCTGGGACTACGGGCATACGCCACCACGCCCAGCTAATTTTTTTGCATTTTTAGTAGAGTCGGGGTTTCATGATGTTGGCCAGGATAGTCTCGATCTCCTGATCTGGTGATCCGCCTGCTGCAGCCTCCCAAGGTGCTGAGATTACAGGCATGAGCCACCGTGCCCAGCCAATTTTTGTGTTTTTAGTAGAGATGGAGTTTCACCATCTTGGCCAGGCTGGTCTCGAGCTCCTGACCTTGTGATCCACCTGCCTTGGCCTCTCAAAGTGCTGGGATTACAGGCATGAGCCACCACGCCTGGCCAATTTTTATTTTTTTGTAGGATCTCACTATGTTTTCCAGGCTGTTCTTGAACTCCTGGGCTCAAGTAATCTTCCCACCTCAGTCTCTCAAAGTGCTGGGATTATAGGCGTGAGCTGCCATGCCGGGCCTGTGGCTTCGTTATTTTCCACGTAAAGCTTGCCATGGTTGGGCTTTCTTTGGATTTGAAGGAGGAGGTGGGAACCAGTGTTTTCCTGGATGGCCAGTGGTGGTCAGGGTGGCCTTGGACTGCGAGGGGAGGGTTCTATGGCTGGTAGTGCGGAAGCTCCTTTCTGAGTGTCTGGGAGGAACTGGCGGCCCAGTCAGGAGGCCCAGGAATACTGGAGAATGGAATCTGGCTGCCAGGGCTGGTCCAGGGCAGGGCTCTGTCCCAGTGGCCAAGGCCTCACCCAGTGCCATGAGGACCCAGGCCCTATTAGGAGAAGGTGGCCCCATCCACAGAGGGGTTGCCCATGCAGCATTTCTCTGCTGCTTGTTGAATGTGCTCTGCTCTCCCTGCAGCCCTCTGGACCCCGAGGCTGGACCCTACTGTGACACACCTACCATGCAGACACTCTTCAGACTCCTCTGGCTTGCTCTGGCCTGCGGCCCTGTTCACCCTACGCTGTCAAAGTCAGATGCCAAAAAAGCTGCCTCGAAGACACTGCTGGAGAAGGTAGGGGTGGCCTGGGGAATTGAGGTGACTGCACTGGCTGAGGGCTGATCCATCATCATCATCTTTCTGTCCACTGGGGCCTGGAGCCAGGAGGCTCGAGGGGCTTAGCTCCTCACAGAGGCACCTGATGAGCTTGCAGCTGGCGGGCGGCCTGTGTGGTTCCGGGGCTCTGGCCAGTCAGCACCTCTCAGTGAGCAGTCTCTGGAGCCAGGTTTTGAGGGTAAGCAGGGTACATCCCCACTGACCCCACTTGGGGCTTATTTTGTTGTTTTTTGTTTGGTTTTTGTTTTTTGTTTCTTTTTGAGACGGCGTCTTACTCTGTCACCAGACTGGCGTGGTCTCGGCTCACTGCAACCTCTGCCTCCCAGCTTCAAGGGGTTCTTCTCCCTCAGTCTCCCAAGTAGCTGCGACTACAGGTGGGCACCATCACACCCAGCTAATTTTTGTATTCTTTAGTATAGACGCGGTTTCACTATGTTGGCCAGGATGGTCTCAATCTCTTGACCTCGTGATGCGCCCACCTTGGCCTCCCAAAGTGCTGGGATTACAGGCGTGAGTGACAGTACCTGGCCCTTTTTTGTTGCTGTTGAGACGGAGTATCGCTCTGTTGTCCAGGCTGGAGTGCAGTGGCACAACCTTGGCTCACTGCAACCTCCACCTCCCGCGTCCAAGCAACTATCCTGCCTCAGCCTCCTGAGTAGCTGGGATTACAGCATCCACCACCACACCGGCTAATTTTTTATTTTTGGTAGAGACGGGGTTTCGCCATGTTGGCCAGGCTGGTCTCAAACTCCTGACCTGGTGATCCACCCGCCTTGGCCTCCCAGAGCGCTGGGAGTACAGGCCTGAGCCACACGCCCAGCTGGGGCTTGTTTTCTGTTGTTTCCATCCTCGCCCCTTGCTTAAAGCACCTGCATCATGTTGCTGTCTCCATCACGGCCTTGAGCTGCGTTTGTCTCATGCACTTTGGGCTGTTCCCCTGGGATGGCCCTGGAGCTTGCACCTGCAGGGGTGTAAACTCATAGAACCAGCCCTCAGCCCCAGCTGTCCCCATGCCGCTGGCTGGACCCTGCCACAGGACTGTTCCTGTGACTTAGTTCTGGACTGGCAGATGCTCTCTCTGTGCTGCCTGGTAGCAAATACACCATGTAATGGGCATCTCTCTCACGGGGGCCCCTGAGGCAAGGTCAAGGGGAGGTTGAGCCAGGCCACGGAGTGTGGACAGAAGAGGCAGGTCGATAGCCGCATGGAGGGTTTCCCGGAGCAGAGGTGGGGTCAGGGGAGGTGTGACATGGCAGGAAGAGGTCACATTGGCAGGGGCGGTGCCAGGCAGTGGTTGGCCAGCAGGGTGGCGTGTGCCTGGCATATCATGTTCTTTTTTTTTTGGTTGAGACAGAATCCCGCTCTGTTGCTTAGGCTAGATCGCAATGGCATGATCTCAGCTCACTGCAACCTGTGCCTCTCAGTTCAAGCAGTTCTCCTGCCTCAGCCTTCCAAGTAGCTGGGACTACAGGCATCCACCACCACGCCTCGCTAATTTTTGTATATTCAGTAAACACGGGCTTTCACCATGTTAACCAGGCTGCTCTTGAACTCTTGACCTCAGGTGATCCACCTCCCCTTGGCCTCCCAAAGTGCTGGGATAACTGATGTGAACCGCTGCGCCCGGCCCACCTGGCACATTCTTGTCCAGCAAAGGGTGTGGCCCTGGATGGGTGTAAGGTGGCCAGAGCTGGACCTGTCCACCCTCACATGCGAGGAGGGAGCCACCATAGCCATCTGCCTGCCTGCCTGCCTTCCAGCCCGGAGCAAGGGTGGGAAAGGCCTGTACAGTCAGTCGGCGTGTGCTGACAGCCAGAGCCCTTCTGAACAGAATCGCCTGCTGTGGCCTCGATCCTCTCCAGGCAAGGCCTCCAGGTCAGCAGCACTGTGTTGATCCAGAGACTCGGTTGCTGGCTGAATGGAAAGGACTTGCTGGGTGCAGTTCCGTGTCTACACTGAGGACAGAGGACTGACGGCTTTCTCTCGTTCCTTTTATTTCAGAGTCAGTTTTCAGATAAGCCAGTCCAAGACCGGGGTTTGGTGGTGACGGACCTCAAAGCCGAGGACGTGGTTCTTGAACATCGCAGCTACTGCTCGGCCAAGGCCCGGGACAGACACTTTGCTGGAGATGTACTGGGTTATGTCACTCCCGTAAGTCGGGGTCCTCACAGGGCAGAGGGAGGTCCTGAGGCTCAGACGGCTGCCCTGGCCCCTCGATGATCTCCTCTGGCCAGTCAGTGATGGCGGTCTGTCTTCTGCTCTCCCCGGGCTGCCGCTGCTGTGAGGCGACAGGGAGAGACGGCTTCCTGGAGATGTCGGAGTGTGAGGCGTTGGGCTTCTCTCCAGGGCTTGCTGCGGGGACCTCTGTGGGTTCCCCTGAATCTAGAGGTGGGCTCTCAGGTTGTCTGTGGTCAGGAAGTGGGTGTGCTTCCTCAACCAGGGACGGGGAGGTTCTCACACCCAGCCTCCCCTCCTCTTGCCGTTCCCAGCTGCCGGCTTGCAGCCGTGGTGTGCACTAGCTCAGGGCGAGGCTTGAGACGAGCACCAGTCACTCTTGGTGAAAGGGATGTTGTGGCCTGGGTGTGAGTGGTAGTCCAGAGTTGGGGAAGGATACCCCAGACCAGGAGCTGACGTTAGTCAGCGCTGAGAGCTGTCTACACTGGCCGGCCCTGGGCACATGCAGAGCCACCAGAGACAGCACCATGGTGAGGCAGGGGCTCACTCACCTGTCCTCCGTCTGATGTCTCTGCCCTTTGTCAGTGGAACAGCCATGGCTATGATGTCACCAAGGTCTTCGCGAGCAAGTTCACACAGATCTCGCCCGTCTGGCTGCAGCTGAAGAGGCGTGGCCGTGAGATGTTTGAGGTCACCGGCCTCCATGATGTGGACCAAGGTTCTCATCCTGCTTGACTGTGCTTGCCCCACAGGCTGGAAAGAGTGTGAGTGGGAGAGCAGGTGTGTGTGTGTGAGAATGTGAGTGTGCAAGTGTGAGACTGATGTGGGAGAGCAGGTGTGTGTGTGTGAGAATGAGTGTGCAAGTGTGAGACGATGTGGGAGAGCAGGTGTGTGTGTGAGAATGTGAGTGCAAGTTGTGAGACTGATGTGGGTGAGGTGTGTGAGAATGTGAGTGTGCAAGTGTGAGACTGATGGAGAGCAGGTTGTGTGTGTGAATGAGTGCAAGTGTGAGTGATGTGGGTGAGCAGGTGTGTGTGTGAGAATGTGAGTGCAAGTTGTGAGACTGATGTGGGTGAGCAGGTGTGAGAATGTGAGTGTGCAAGTGTGAGACATGATGTGGGAGAGGTGTGTGTGAGAATGTGAGTGCAAGTGTTTGATGTGGGAGAGCAGGGGTGTGTGAGAACGTGAGTGCAAGTGCGAGACTGATGTGGGAGAGCAGGGGTGTGTGTGAGAATGTGAGTGTGCAAGTGTGAGACATGTGGGAGAGCAAGTGTGTGTGAGAATGTGAGTGCAAGTGCGAGACTGATGTGGGAGAGCAGGGGTGTGTGTGAGAATGTGAGTGTGCAAGTGTGAGACTGATGTGGGAGAGCAGGTGTGTGTGTGAGAATGTGAGTGTGCAAGTGTGAGACTGATGTGGGAGAGCAGGTGTGTGTGTGAGAATGAGTGTGCAAGAGACTGATGTGGGAGAGCAGGTGTGTGTGAGAATGTGTGTGCAAGTGTGAGATATGGAGAACAGGTGTGTGTGAATGTGAGTGCAAGTGTTTGATGTGGAAGAGCAGGTTGTGTATGTGTATGTGAGTGCAAGTGTAAGACTGATGTGGGAGAGCAGGTGTGTGTGAGAATGTGAGTGCAAGTGTGTGTGAGATATGGAGAGCAAGTGTGTGTGAATGTGAGTGCAAGTGTTTGATGATGTGGGAGAGCAGGTTGTGTGTGTGTGAGAATGTGAGTGCAAGTGTGAGACATGTGGGAGAGTAGGTGTGTGTGTGAGAATGTGAGTGTGCAAGTGAGACTGATGTGGGAGAGCAGGTGTGTGTGTGAATGTGTGTGCGAGTGTGAGACTGATGTAGGAGAGCAGGTGTGTGTGTGAGAGAGAATGAGTGTGCAAGTGTGAGACCGGTGATGTGGGAGAGCAGGGGTGTGTGTGTGTGAATGTGAGTGTGCAAGTGTGAGACCGATGATGTGGGAGAGGAGAGACTGTGAGTGTGTCAAGTGTGACTGTGGGTGCGGACATGTTTAAGTGTGTGTGATGACCGTGAGGCCCGTGCCCTCACCCCTGTGGCTGAGCCTGGAGGGCAGGCCCATGGTGTGGGCTGGGGCTGGGTAGGAAGGTGAGTGGGGCCGGGCAGGGCTGGTAGAGGGCCTGAGGCGGCCGCCGCTGTGTGACCCTCGACAAGGCCAGCTTGGTGCCTGGGAGCGGTCCGCCCGGCTCTGTCCGTGGTGCTGGCGGCTGTGAGGTGGGTCTTCCCCACGCCTCCGGGCAGCACCCCGCATGTGCAGGACACGCTCTGCGATCGATGACTCAGGCAGTCTCTGGGCAGTGAAGGGCACAGGCTATTGGCTTTCTCCTCTGTCCCTCCCTTAGCGATTTTCACTCTGTGCCAGGGAGGAGGGTGGGGTTCAAGCAGAGGCTGTCTCCCGATGCCATATCCTGATGACTTCTGCCCAGGTTTACATGACCACGCCTTGTGTTCGGGCTCGGACAGAGAGACATGGCAGGGGAAGTATTAGCCGGTTTTGTAGTTCAAGAGCAGGAGTGGTTTTCCCTGACACTGAGAGAACCGTGGGGAGATGATGGAGTGTCAGCCAGTGACAGGCCTGGCAGGTCTGGCCACCCCTCAGCCCAGAGAAACCCTGACCTTCCCCAGGCCCCGGGATGCAGCTGCCTGTCCCCCTGGCCAGCCACAGGCTCTGAGCTGTCCCAGCCCAGGGAGGGCAAGCTCAGAGCTGCTCTGCAGGTTCAGGAGGGGGCCTTGGCCAGGAGGCGGTGGGGTGAGGAAGGGCATGCGTAGGGCCGCCCTGGGCCAGGGAGGGGTGGGTTCTCACACCCGCCTCCCCTCCCCGTGTCATTCCTGGTTCCTGTTGCGTATTGTACGGCTGCCACGTTTTCCTCCTCAGGTGGGCTGGGTCTTCGGCTGGGTCTTCGGCTGGGCGCGGGTCCCTGTGCTGACTGTCCCCTCCACGTCCCACAGGGTGGATGCGAGCCATCAGGAAGAATGCTAAGGGCCTGCACATAGGTGAGTCTGGCAGGCCGGGAGTGGAGGCCGTGATGGCACGACCTCTGAGGGTGGACAGGTGGGCTCTGCGGTCTCCCCATGTTCCTGATCATCCAACTGTGCTGCTCTGGCACAGGTCATTCCGGCTGCACAAGGTGAGGCTGGCCCTGGCCTGGCATTCACAGCCCTTGGTCTGGCTGGAGTCCTGGGCTCTGTCCACACAGGCTGTAGCCTGCCAAAGCCAGGCCACCTTGGCTAATGGTGTTGCCCTCACTTCCCCCTCTATTTCTTCCTTCCTTCACACGACGAGCCCTGTTGGGGCAGCTGGGGCCAAGCCCTGGGCTTGGCCTGAGGGTGATGGTGACCCTGGCCCACCTGTGCCCCTGTAGCTCACGGCTGGGGAGGGAGGGGCACGTGTCCCCACATCCAGTGGCAGCCTCAGAAGCAGTGGATTAAGAGTGTGGGTTGCTGAGGGAGAGGCCCTGGGAGATGCTAGAAGCAGGTGACGGGGCTGAGCTGGAGCAGCCGGAATCTGTCCCTGCTGCCCTCCTGTAAGGTGGAGCCACTCCCATGCTGAGCCGTTCGGGGAGCTGGTGTCTGAGCAGCAGGACCATCAGCGTCTGCCTGCTCCTTCGCCACCATCCCTCCTTCTCCAGCCTGTGAGGCTTTGGGACATCCTCTCTGGACATGTGGCTGCTCCAGGTGGCCTCCCTGCCCATCACTGGGTGCTCTCGCTTCCCTCTGGAGGCCAAGGCTGCCTTTGAGGGCAACAAGCAACAGGTGCCCTCCAGCATTTCCCAGCCCCGGCCCTTGTTCGTGTCTGCTGCCCCCGCAGTGCCTCGGCTTCTGTTTGAGGACTGGACTTACGATGATTTCCGGAACGTCTTAGACAGTGAAGATGAGATAGAGGAGCTGGGCAAGACCATGGTCCAGGTGGCAAAGGTGAGGCCTGTGAGGCCTGTGTGCTGCTCCAGCCTCTGAGCACGGTCCCAGCCCACCTGGCCCCGCCCCAGCCCACCTGACCCCGACCCATCCCCACCTGGCCCAGCCCCCAGCCCCACCTGGCCATCTGGCTGGGCCTCAGCGAGCCCTCCACTCAGCTTCCCTGGCTTCTTCTTTGGGCACCTTCTGGTGCAGCCTGCACCTTACAGGGAAGGCAGTGTCAGCGGCTGCCGCTCACTTTCTTGACTACGGGTCCTCTGATGGTCCCAGGCATGGGAGGCTTGTCTCTTGGGCCAGGTGCTTCCCTTGGGCAAAGCCCAGCTGCCCACTGCCCTCCTGCAAGGGGACCCAGCCCTGCTGGCTGCCAGTGTGTTTGGGCTGTTAGAGTCAGAGAGCCCTCAGGCCCCCTGGGTGGGGTTGGGGCAGGCACATGGGTGGGCAGGATGCATGAGAGCACGGGTCCCCCCATTCCTGTTCCTCTGGGACCCCCCACACGTCCTCCTCCAGACAAGTGCTTCTGGGCATACAGCCCAGGCTTGGGTCTGGCCTTGTGAGTGAGCAGGCCATGTCCTGGCCATGCAGGCGGAGGGGGCGGGCGTCTTGTCTTTCCACCCCTCCCTCCTGGGCCTCCAGGCTCTCCTCACCTGTGACTGCTTCTTTCAGAACCAGCATTTTGATGGCTTCGTGGTGGAGGTCTGGAACCAGCTGCTAAGCCAGAAACGCGTGTGAGTGGCACAGGAGGTGGTGGGCGGCCCTCGTCCTGGCCCTGGTGTTTGGCAGAGGCTGGAGGAAGGAACGTAGGGAGTCCCTTTGGGAGGGCCCTTCTTCCACAGTCCCCGAACCTGGGGGCAGGATGGGGCTGCACGGAAGATGGACGCTGTTCAGGAAAGTGAAAGCAGCCTGCGCAGGCGTCTTTGCAGGGTGGCCCCCACTTTGGCAGAACAGGGAGGGTGGCTGCTTCAGGTGAGCAGGACCGAGGTAGGGCCATTCCTCAGGGCTGTGGCCAGTCCAGTGGAGGCGTGGGGAGCCGGCCGCAGCACTCCCTCAGGCCCCCTTTTGCCACATCAGAGCCTGGCCTGCCCATGATACTCGTGGGTTCCCACTCCCCGTGGCCCATGTGACCAGGAACAGAGGGACTGATGGGAAGTGCCACGGCTCCCCACTCCTCGCCTGGACTGGCCACAGCTCTGAGGAATGGCCCTACCTCGGTCCTGCTCACCTGAAGCAGCCACCCTCCCTGTCCTGCCAAAGTGGCAGCTGCCCTGCAGAAGACACAGGGACGGTACTCCTGCCCAGGATGTCGGCAGGGGGCATCCTCGAACACGCTCAGGACAGGTGGCCTCCTCTCACTCCACTGGTTGCAGCGAGTGAGCCTGGCATGGCCCCTCTGCAGGTGCCTGGACAGCAGAGTCCTGCGGCAGCCGTCTGGCCTTCAGCCTTCTGTGCGAGCCACGGGTTCTGGGGTCGGCTCCCCGCCACCGCCACCGGAAGTAGTTCTGGCTGTACTTTAAGGGCCCAGCCCTGAGCCCCCAGCCAGGCTCCATGGTGTCCCCTGCAGCGGCCGTGGCAGTGCCATCCCGTTGCTGCTTTGGGCAGAGGAGCTGCAGGGCCAGGCTCTGCCCACCTGGGGCAGCATCCCCACACAGCTCTGAAGCTTGAGAGAGGGCGGGGACATTGTTGAGGCAGAGCCTGTGAGGGGCAGGATTCCTGCCCGAGGGCCCGTGGGACCCTGCGCCTGGAGCCCATGCTGGCCCTGCCCTTGTGGGAGGCTCCATCCTCTGCACCCCACCGAGCCCTGAGGGCCTCACTGGCTGGGAGGCCGCAGGTTTCACCCAGAGCTGCTCCAGGCCCAGGCTCCGGAGAGCTCTGCAGTCCTGTTTTCTGGTGCTCAGACCCCTGCACCCTCAGCCAGCACTCCCCTCATCGGGCTGCCCGCTGGGTGTTTCTGAGAGGCTGCTATGTCCGCCTCCCTCCTGGGAGGCCTGGCAGCAGCAGGAGGACCAGGAGCTGTGTGGAGTGTGGCTGGGAGGGGCGCTGCAGTGGGGCTGAGGATGTCCCCAGGCTGTGGGGAGCCTGGTGTCTGTACAGCCTCTGAGGCTCCAGCTTTGCCAGAGGATCAGATGCCGGTGCTCTTGGCTGAGGGACAGTCCAAGGCCCGGTCTTAGGGGTTCCTTACTGAGCCATGGGCAGCGGGCCCTGCCTGGGCTGACCTTCTGGTACCATTTGAGGGGAGGGGTGTCTCAGAGCCGGAGACAGATTCTACCAGCCTCCAGCCTTTTCAGTAATCCTGGGAGAACAGGTCTATTAATCAGAGATTTACTGTAACTCATTTCTGTTTCAGAGCATTAGGTAGGCAGCAAGACGGCACCAGAGGACTGCTCCTCAGGAGACGCCTTGTGTCTGGGGTGGAGGCTGGGGGCGCGGAGACAGCTTCATTGTATCTGGGGTGGAGGCTGGGGGTGCTGAGACAGCCTCGTTGTGTCTGGGCTCCTGACAGGTCATTAACGTCAGGGTGGGAGGGCAGGAGGCGGGGCGGGGGTGTGTTTGCCAAGCAGGAGAGGCTGCAGCAGGGAAGGTTGGGTGGGAGCAGCCTGGGGCTCGTTGCATCCAGGCTCCTGCAGGAAGGTGGGAGCTGCCGCCGGCAGGGGCAGGCGGTGTCCGGGCTCCTCAGAGCAGCTTGACAGATTCCTCTGGGCGTTCTGCTGCCTGGGAGCTGCCACGGCACAGTCCTATCCCGACCACCACTTGGACCTCAGCCCCTAGCGTGCCGGGCCCAAGGCTGGTCCCTTGCGCTGGGCCCTGGACACAGGCTTGGGGCAGGTTTTCCTGCGGGTTTGTCGGCAGTGCCCTTAGCAGGGATGCTGCTGCGTCTGTTCCCTCCTCAGCTCTGGGTCGGCCCCTTACGGTTGTCCCCATGCCCAGAGGGCTATGATAAGGACACTCGGAGCCACTGGTGCCAGCAGCTGGCGGGATGAGGGGGGCAGTCGAGAGGAGCACTCTGGGTGATGCTGGCACCCCCGGCAGCTGCGGTCCACACTGCTTCTGGGCCCATATTGTCTCCTGGGGCGCTGGATAGACCTGACTCAGACATGTCCTCCCTGAAGGCCAGTCTGGGCCATGCCGTGAGCCCTCCTGTGGGAGGACACTCAGGCTCCCTGGGCCCCTCAAAGAGTGGCTGAGGGCACCTTTTGGCCCTCAGATCTGGTGTGTCCCAGAGGAAAGCCATCCCGGCACCGTCCTGGGATGCTGTGTGTATTGCAGACAGCACAGACGCCGCAGGCGGGAGCCAGGCAGGAGTGCCCCCAGGTAGGCTCAGCTTCCCCAGGCGTCTGGGCATGGCCTGCTCTGCTCACTTGGCTCTGGTGTTTCAGGGGCAGGGGCAGCATCCTCTTTGACCACCGCCTCTAAGTGATGTGCAGTGCGTGACAGCCCCCGGCACCCACAGAGTTGTGGGTGCTGCAGAGGCATGAGGACCGGGTGCCCCAGGACTGCTCCCCACTGAGGACTGTGCCCGCATTGCAGCCAGCAGAGCTAACACCAGATCCTCTGGGCCAGAGTTACCAGGAATTGATGGAGGCTTAGGTTGGAAAATGACAGTCCCATTTGGGCCATGCCAGGGAAACAGGAGCTGCCACCATGCAGCAGTTGCACGTGCCAGGCCTTGGTCCTGGCACCATCAGGATCACTGGGGCCTCAGGGTACTGGCTGAGGAACCAGCAGTCCGTCATGGCCTAACCCAGTTCTCACTGAGCCCGGCAGAGCCTTGTGCTGGAGTGGGGCAGGACCTGGAGCCAGCGGGGGCCGGCTTTTGCCCCGGCCTCGGTCCTGTCTCCTCGCCAGATAGGGCTGCTCCCAGGGACCTGCAGTGTGACAGAGAGTCCCCCCCAGCGTGGACACGTCACCCTGAACCCAACTTTGCAGCAGTGTGTGCTCCAGAGCAGTTTCTGCAAAGAGGTCACCTGCAGGGCAGGCTCATGGGCACCAGCGTGTGCACACGGCAGGCTTGGGGTCCTGACGGCTGCTCCCAGGCCATGCTAGGAGTGGGGGCTAGTGCCATCCTTTGGGGAACACTGCCAGCCTGCTCTGAGATGCCCCTGCCTCCACCTCCAGGGGACAGAGGAGGTTTACCTGCTGCTCTGTCTGGCCCCCTGCCCAGTGCCCTCCCCTCTCCTTCCCTGAGCCACACCAGGTAGGCGTGGCCCTTGGAGTGTCCTGTGGCCACCCTGGGGTCAGTGTCCTGGGCCTGCTGGGGCATTTCCTCACCTGCTATGTTGTTTTGTTTTGAGTTGGAGTCATGCTCTGTTGGCCAGGCTAGAGTGCAGTGGCACGATCTTGGCTCACTGTAACCTCCACCTCCTGGGTTCAAGCGATTCTCCTGCCTCAGCCTCCTGAGTAGCTGGTATTACAGGCACGCGGCTACTTTTTGTATTTTTAGTAGAGACAGGGTTCTCCATGTTGGTCAGGCTGCTCTTGAACTCCTGACCTCAGGTGATCCACCTGCCTCGGCCTCCCAAAGTGCTGGGATTACAGGTGTGAGCTATCAGGCCTGGCCTTTTTTTTTTTTTTAAACCTGCTATGTCTTTAGATGTCTGAAGTGTGATGTGGACACATGGGGCTGTTTCTGGTTGTTTGAGCCCCTCTTTCTGAGGGTCCCTGGGGTGCTGCACAAGCCCCCACTCTGGGGGGCCACAGAGTGTGAGGAAGTGCTTTGGGTGGACCCAGTGGGGCATGAGCAGTGTTGTTGGGGCTGCATCCAGAGACCGGCAGGAAGTTCCCACAGAGGGACTCCCCTGCCCTGCCACAGGGTGTCCATCTGAGGACGGGCCCCACCCCTTCCGGAGGCAGTGGGTGTCAGGACCCCGGGAGGTGCCAGCGCTGCTGACTCCGCCTCTGTTGTTGCAGGGGCCTCATCCACATGCTCACCCACCTGGCCGAGGCACTGCATCAGGCCCGGCTGCTGGCCGTTCTGGTGATTCCACCCGCCATCACCCCTGGGTAAGTGCCGCTCTCGAGGTGTGGGGTGGCTGTAGAGGGCTCTGGGGTCGGGGGCAGCCCGTGCAGGATGTCAGCCAGGGGCCCAGCACCTCCTGCTCACACCCAAACCCGTCTGCATACAGACCTCAGCTGCCGCACACACACGGGTGACCTAGAGGGGACAGGCTCTTTGCAGCCGGCCTCGTGCCTTCCTGCCTATCGGTGGTTGGAGACTCCTTCCACCCTGGACATATCAAGACTGCTAACAAAGCCCCTGAGTGGAGATAAACTTCCAGATGGGCCCTGGAGCTCTGAGATGTTTGGTCATTGAGGCCAAGTGTACCCCCCTGCACCCAAGGGAGATTAGGCTGAGGCAGGGACAGCCACAGCTACCATGGCCCAGGAGCCACCCACTGGGGCGAGGTCCTGCCCAGCTCTGTGAGGTGGCTCTTCTGGAACCCAGAACAGGAGGCAGAGTGCCCGGCACTGCTGTGGGAGCCAGGAGGGTCTCCCCTGTGCCAGGCACAGAAGGCTCCAATTCAACATGGGTGTCCCAGGGGCAGACCTGGGGGCCGAGTGGATAGAAGCAGGCTGAGTTGGGGGCCGGCTTGGCTGGGGGTACCTCAGGGGGCTCTGCCCAGGATCCACCAGCTGCTGAGGAGCAGCCCCTCAGGCAGACATTGGGCGTCCCGGCCTGCCTCTCCGGAAGGAAGCTCTCAGCCCTCACCTCTGCCGCCGCGTTTCTCTCCAGAGGCAGAGGTGACTGTGGGCCACTCACCACGTATGGTTGGGTGCGCCCCCAAACCTGAGGATGGCCAAAGGGACTCACGGAAGAGCCAGTATGTGCTCCCTGGCGCCTGCCACCCTGCAGATGCCTGTCCCAGCACAGGCCAGCCACACCCTCGGGTAGCACAGCCCTGGCCGCCCGCTGGGCTGAAAGGCAGCTTGTTGGCCTCCTTCACAGCCTGGAGGCAGCTGAGGGCCCTTTGCATGGTCGACCGCCTTTTCTCTCCAAGCTTTCCAGGGCTCTGTGCTGATGAGTGTTGGCTGCTGATGAGTGTGGGCTGCAGCTGGGCCAGGCAGTGCCAGGGGCAGATGGCAGTGTGTCCTGCAGGCCAGGTTTCAGGCCATGCCACCGGCCCCGCCATCGTGGGCAGCTTCGTCCCCTGAAGTGGGGCCGGCTGTGCTCAGACCCTTCTGGCTCCCAGCATCACGCAGCTCCTCATTCCTGATGGGCTCTGACTGCCCCCTCAATGGAAGACGCTGGAGAGTGGAAAGCCTCCAGGCTGCTTTGTACCTGGCCTGAGCCTTCACACGCACCCAGCATTGTGCACACGGGACTGCCTCTGCCTGCGACCAAGCCCTGGGGAGCCTCTCCCATCTACGGCCACTGCTCTGTGGCCTGGTCCTCCATCTCCCTTACATGTCTGCTGGGCTGACCTGTGGGTGGTACTGGGGGAGGGCCTGGCTCTGCCTCAGTGCTTCTGCTCCCATAGCCTAGCAGCGTACCCTCCCCAGCAAGAACAGGGCCAGGTTTAGGGCTGGGGTCTCACCTGTGTTCCGGGATCGGGGCCTGCGTCATCCCCTACTCTACATCTTTTTTTTCTTTTCTTTATTTTTAAGATGGAGTCTTGCTCTGTTGCCCAGGCTGGAGTGCAGTGGGGCAATTTCATCCCACTGCAACCTCCAATTCCCAGGCTCAAGTGATCCTCCCACCTCAGCCTCCTGAGTAGCTGGGACCACAGGTGCGTCCCACCATACCCAGCTAAGTTTTGTATGTTTTTGTAGAAATGAGGTTTTGCCATGTTGGCCAGGCTGGTCTTGAGCTCCTGGTCTCAAGTGATCCTCCTGCCTCATCCTCCCAAGCCACCGTGCCCAGCCTTTTCTGATGTGAGACTCTTATGTCTGACGCGTATGTTCGATCTGTGTTCCCAGGGTTTGAAGGGGGCAGGAAGGGAGTGGTTGGGAGGACTTTGCAGGCCTGGAGCTGGGAGAAATTCCTCAGGGTGGCAGCTACTTGTCCAGAGCCTTTGGGCCCGGCCACCTCTGTGAGGCTCCCAGGTTGCTCTCTGTGCTTAGGGGAGCTACAAGAGCAGCTGTTGGTGGGGACCAGCTCAGGAGCCCAGGGTAGTTTCTGAGGCCAGGGCAGAGGGCCGGGGGGCCTGCCTTCTGCTGGTGGCTGCCTCTGCCTGAGCTTCTGGCCCTAGGCAGGAAGTGGGCAGTCAGAGCTGGGCCAGGCCCCTGCCCCTCACCCCACAGTAACCAAAGCTTGCAGGGCGCTGGTGGGGTTGGCGGCTGTAGGGTGGGATGCAGGGCTGGGGCTGGGGGCCGCTTTGACCACGCTGGGGGCGGGGCCAAGGCCTGCGGTGGGGATCCCCAGGGAAGTGGGACCCAGCTGGGTGGAGAGCTGGCTTCCCTGCAGAGGTCAGGAGAACTGTTTTATCATCTGTGTTTATCCTGCCCCTACTCCACCCTGAGGGAAGAGCTGCGTGCTGCAGAGAAGCCTCATAAATGCCTCTCCCCGATACTTTTTCAGCAGAATGTAATCATGCTTGTCATTCACCTCACAAGAGCCTTACTGCCAGCACGCAGCCCCTCCCTTTCCAGGGCCGCTGTCCAGGGAACAATGGTTCTGGGAAGGATGTCTGTGAGCAGCAGGGAGGGGCGGCCCCGTTGCCAAAGGCAAATTCATCACGTCCTTTGTCAGCAGACAGAGGCAGCCCTAACTCAGCTGTCACAGACCCCAGGGGGTCTGGTCCTGGAACTGGGTGCTGTGCTGACCTCCAGCTCTGCTCCCAAGGTCACAGTCTGAGCAACGGAGGAGACCCAGAGGCAGAGCCATAGCATAAACCCCACAGGCCACTGGGACCAGCAGGCCATCCCCAGGTGTCCGTGTGGTGGTGTGTCCTTGCATAGGGAGCAGAACCCCTGGATCTGCCTCCAGTTGGCCTCATGTTTTCTGGGCACCCTTAGCTACTGGGACCCCCTTGGGTCCAGGGAGCTGATCTCAGCAACCCAGGAAGGGCTGGTTTCCTTCCTGGCCCTGCTGGTGCCTTTGGTGGCTTTGTAAGCAGTGGTCCACTCTGAGGTGGGTGGGGCCGCATCTCTGGCCATCTCCTCCAGCCCCCGTGGTTTACTGTGTGTGGTGCCCGACTCAGCAGTCAGAGAAAGGCCATCACTGGACCCCCAGCACATTTGCACAGAGGCCCCAGCTCCTGTCCATCTGCCCCTTGCTTGCAGCCTTGGGCAGGGGCTGGCCGCATGCTGGCGTTGTGTGTGGAGGCCTCTCGGGGGGACTGTGGCACCCTGTGCAGTGTGGATAGACCGAAGTCCAGGCTGAAATCAGGCCCCAAAGGGCCAAAGGGTGCTGGCCAGCCAGTCGGGGAGAGGGCTAGTCCTGCAGGCTGATGGACAGTAGAGCAGCCATCATGACGGGGTGAGGGGGGAGCCCCCAGGGCTGGGCAGGCCGGCACAGAAGATAGGCGACTCAAGGCTATGGGGAGCAGGTTCAGAAATCCCCGACAGGTGGGCAGAGAGGGAGGGGAGCTGTTAAGACCCCTTGGGACAGTCTGTGGGGGGAGGAGCAGGTGTGGGCACTGGCTGCTGGGGGCAGACGCCCTGAGCATGAGAAGTTGCATGGACAATGATACCAGCATCTGTTAGGGTTGGGACTGGTGTTTCCTCGGGGCTGCTGTGAGGCCTGGCAGTGATGCCACCATTTCTGTTAGGAATGGGGAATGGTATTCCCTTGGGGCTGCTGTGGGGCTTGGCTCTGCAGGTGGCAGCTGCGGGGCCAGACGGAATGGCTGGCAGGGACTGCTGACCACAGGCTGAGGCCATGTTGACGTGGAGCCAACGCCCCTTTTGCGTCGACTGCACCTGTGCAGATGCTACCTGGAGGTGCAGGTGGTCAGCCGAGGGAAGAGGGCATCTGCCACGTGGGGCCAGTATCAGGACCAAGGTTGGTGGCTGGTAGAACGTGGGAGTCGTGCTGTGCTGGGGGGACAGTGGGTACGTGGCAGGGGCTGTGGCCCACTCGCCTCACTGTTGCCTCTCGGCGTCTGGGAGGACAGTGTTCTGGAGGCTGCAGCCACCCTTGTTCTGGCAGCCATGGGGTCCACGTGGCTGGAGAGACCTGGTCAGGCCCCAACCTGGGATTGCTTGTTCCCTCTTTCTGGAAAGAGGGAAAGGAGAGGTGACTTGGGGAGGAGAGTGTGAAGCAGCCAGCTGGACAGTGCCGGGGTGCTGGGGTGCATAGCAGCCTATCTCAGCACGAAGCTGGTGCAGGGGCAGCCCAGGCGCCCAGCCAGCTGGAGGGGCACTGGTGTTGGTATGGGCCCGGGTCTGGTCAAGGCTGAGTGGGCACTCACCTTGCCTGCCACTGCCTGCATGGGGCCCGCCCAGGACATGGGAGGCGGGAGGCAGGAGGCAGGCAGCCGGCTGCGATGAGCATGTTTTCCTCCCTTCCTTCCTCCCTGGGCCTTCGTTCCTCAGAAATGATTTCAGAACATGGTATTTTCAGTGTGAGCAGTAATTCCTGTTCGTCAGAAGTCACACTGCGTCTAATCCGTGGCAAGCTGTTACTTTGTCGCTCAGCCGTGGCAATCCCCTCTTGTCTGGGTGCCACGGGGCACAGAGACAAATGGCTCCGCTGTGGGCTGTCGCGGGTGTGGGTGAGGGACACAGGCTGGGGAGGGGCGGTCCTGGCAGCGGCCCCTGCGCAGCCTGTCTTCCTCACAGGTAGGAGGAGGTCCACGTTCCCAGGTGGTCCCCAGGGTCGGCACCAGGTGAGGGGTGGCTGGACCATGGGCCCAGGCCTGGTGTCCTCCCCTCTCTCCCACTGAGGGCTACCGTGAGCTGCTCCTGCCTCGTCCTAGCTGTTGTGTTACCACCTTTATAGCCTGAGGACCGTTCCCAGCCTGTGGCCGTGGTTGGTCCCAGCTGTAGCAGAGTTGTGGGGTCCGTGGGCAGCTGTGTGAGCCCTGAAGGGAAATGTGTATCGTGCCACATGCATGTCACATGTCGGGTGCACTGAGGGGGTCAGTGTGGAGCCACGTCATGGCAGGACTGTCCCTTCCTGCTTGGGGATGTCATGGAGATGCATTTCTGGTGGAGGCCTGGGGGGCATTTGTGGGTGGTTTCTGTGTCACTTTCAGTAGCTGGTGGGAGTCAGGTCCTAGGCACATGGTCTCATCTGCCAAGGCCTTGTGGGGGAAGCCAGCTCTACCAGGAATGGCCATGAGGTGGTGGAGGGCAGGGAGGTGGTGGGGGCGTGGCAGCTCCATGGATGTGGGGGAGGCTCGAGGGTCCAGCTCATGGCAGGAGGCCGCATGTCTGATAGCATGTGAAGTGGGACAGGATGCTTGGGAGGGCATTGTGGGCACAGGGGTGGGGGTGGTCGGTCTGTGGGACAGGCCCCTGCAGAGCGGGAAACTGCTCTGAGAGGGCTGCCATGAGATTGGCAGAGGAGGAGCCGAAGGCCAGGGAGTCACGCCGGCCAGTCTAGGCCAGGTGTGGTGGCGTGTGCCTGTAGTCCCAGCTACTTGGGAGGCTGAGGCGGGAGGATCACAAGCTCCGGAGGTTTTGAGGCTGTAGTGAGCCAAGGTCATGCCACTGCTCCAGCCTGGGCAACAGAGCAAGACCCTGTCTCAAACGCAGAAGAGAGGAAAAGAGAGAAAGCAACAAGGACCCCAGAGAAAGGCAGGCAGGAGAGCTGGATTCTGAGCCACGAGAGGCCGCGGTAGACACGTGCACGTAGCTGGGCAGGCCAGGAGATGCTCAGTCTCGTTATTCATGAGGGAAGCGCAAATGAAAACCACGGGGAGATCGCAGCCCAGGAGCGGCCAGGCGGGGATGGAACCCACGCAGCACAGCCTGGCATCAGTCCACAGGCTGCTGTGGGGCTGTGAGCCAGGGTTTCCGTGTGGGAGGGGCTGGGGGCCGCCTGGGACCGACGACAGCTTGCCCTCCAGCGAGGCCTCCTTTTTCTGCGTCCTCACGTGGCAGAGAGCTGTGGTATCTTCTCGTAAGGACTGTAACTCCACCGTGGGTCCCATCATCACTGCCTTGTCTAACCCTAATCACCTCTGCAAGACCCCGTCTCCAGAAACCATCCGGTCGGTGGTTAGGTTTGTGGGGACACGGCACCCTGTCCACAGCAGGGCTGACTGATCATCTTGGCTGTCGTGCAGTGCAGTGGCACCATCACGGCTCACTGCAGCATCCACCTCCTGAGCTCAAGCCGTCCTCCCACCTCAGCCTCCCAGGTAGCTGGGACTACAGGCACACACCACCATACCTGGCTAATTTTTAAATTTTTTTTGTGGAGACAGAGTCTTACTGTGTTGCCCAGGCTGGTCTCCAACTCCTGGACTCAAGAGATCCACCCTCCTCAGCCTCCCAAAATGGCTGGGATTACAGGTGTGAGCCATCACTCCCAGCCATTTTTCCTTTTTTGAATCAATCAAAAAGGCAGGAAGATTGCTTGAGCCCAGAAGTCCAAGGTTGCAGTGAGACAGGATTGTGCCGCTGCCCTCCAGCCTGGGTGACACAGAGGCCCCCATCTCAAAATAAGAGAGAAGAAATGACCTTGGGTGTGGGTGAGAGGACCTGGGTGGAGGCCTTGGCCCAGCGGGAGGCTGCAGGGTGGGGAGGGTCCTGTGGACACCTGGATTTGGGGCTGCGGTCTTAGGGGCTCCTGGCTATAGGGAGGGGCCCAGGCACTGAGGGAGGCCACCAGGAGGTGACAGGCATAGCACTGGGGGTGTTTGTCGGGGTTCCAGGGAGGCTGACCATGCCTGAGCAGTGAGGCTGGGCAGGCAGGGCTCCAGGAAGAGAGATCGGGGCTGAGGGGACCATGGATGATGCCCCACGTCCCTGCACACTCTGGGGCCTGGGTCTCATGGTGTCCAGCAGAGGAGGGAGGCCCGGACCTTGGACCTGGCAGACTCAAGGCAAGGGCTGGGATAAAGCTGCACATCTGGAGAGGGGCTCCTCAGACCTGCCAGGTGGGTCCAGGGATCTGCAGGGGCATCTTTGGCCCTCACGCCCTTGAGAGAGGCTCCAGCACTGCCCCCCAGCACGGAGGCCCCTGGCGTGGTCCGTATATGGGAGCCCAGTAACCTTCAGAAGGGGTCAGAGCCTCACTGCCTCACAGGGAACCACCTCGCTTCTGTGAGTGCCACTCCGTCCGCACCCCGCCCTGTGTCCTGCTGCCGTGAAGGCCCTCAGCCCTCAGCGTTGACCTTTGTGTGCCCCTCCCGTCTCCCCTCTGCTTACAGACCTGGTGTGGAGCGGCCATCGGCGAGCACTCAGCTGTCCCTGGGGCAGGCGGGAGGGCTGCCCCCAGGAGACATTGGTCCCCAGTGGATCTAGGTCAGGAAGGTGGGTCCCCAGGGGAAGGGCTGCCATCCCGAGATGGCCCAGGGCTGCTTCCTCCTCAGTGCCCATACCACAGGTGCCCACAGCCAACCACCTGCCCTGGTGCCCACTCCGCTGTACTGGGGAATGTACTACACAGCCCTGCTCCATCCTGGGAGCCAAGTATTTGTCCTTCCCTTCTCCCTGCTGAGGTCCAGAGAGGGCTTTGGACAACCTGGTGGGGTCAGGCCGATGCTGAGTGGCCTTCAGGGCTGGCGTCCCAGGAGCTGGCCCTGCTTTCAGGGAGGCTTTGGTGCAGACCCTGGGTGGGGACGCTCCTGGGAGCCCGGATCCGTCAGCTGCATCTCAGCAGCCCCAGCTCTCCGCAGTGGCCCACCCTCTTAGCTGCACTCCACTGACCTTGCTCCTCCATGGGCAGCCCTGGCCTGGTCTGCCCGCTGTGAGCCCTGTTTTCAGCTGTAACTTGGTCTCAGGGAGGCCTCTGGGCCCAAGTGACCACATCCTCCTGTCTTCCCCAGGCCCCAGCCTCTGTAGCCCTGACCCAGTTGCAGGCTGCCTCCACCCCACGGAAACAGTGACCCAAGGCCCACACAGCCAGCTAGCCGTCACCCCAGCTGGGCAGGGGCTTCAGACGGCGTAGAGTAGCCTGAGGGGGCTGTACCTGTCTTGCAGGACCGACCAGCTGGGCATGTTCACGCACAAGGAGTTTGAGCAACTGGCCCCCGTGCTAGATGGTTTCAGCCTCATGACCTACGACTACTCGACAGCGCACCAGTGAGTGGGCTTGGGGGCTCCTGGGCACAGCAGGCTCCACAGCAGAGCAGTGAGTGTGGACCTGGAGGGCTCCTGGGTGCAGCAGACACAGCTACAGTCTGTGGCTCTGCATAAGGCCACCTGCTGAGCCTGGATGCCCACCTGGGGAAAGCCGGTGGCACCGTGCCCGCTCCATGCCCTGTGGTAGTTACATGGGTGGGGCCCTGCCTGGGGTGGAGCTGGGTCATGGGGGGGGCACAGGCACAGACCCCCTTCCCAGCCATGTCATGTGGACTCCTGCCTGTGGCTCTGGGGCAGGGAGCCGCACATGAGTGCCTGGCCCTGGATGTGGGTGCCTCATGGGGCCTGCTTTGCTGACAGCCCGTTAACATGGATCATTTCTGTTCTTCCCGACTTCGGAGAGGCAGCTGCAGCCTGGGGAGAAGGCATCCCTCGTGGAAGGCCCCAGCGATGGCTCAGGAGCATGACCCTCCCTGTTGCTGAAACTCACTCACCCCTTGCCCTGCAGGCCTGGCCCCAACGCACCGCTGTCCTGGGTTCGAGCCTGCGTCCAAGTCCTGGACCCCAAGTCCAAGTGGCGAAGCAAAATCCTCCTGGGACTCAACTTCTACGGTATGGACTACGCAACCTCCAAGGATTCCCGGGAGCCCATTGTTGGGGCCAGGTGAGCCAAGGGCTCTTCCTGCCGTGCTGAAAGTGTCCCCCGGTGTGGGTGGGTGTTGGAGGATAGGGAGGGTCCCAGTCCTCTGGAGCTCGTGTACCACAGCGTCGGAGATTGGGCTGGGCCAGGAGCCAGTCATGCTTGGTGCCCACCCCACCTGGTCGCCACCCACAGCACCGCCACGTTAGCTGTCCCCACATCTGCGTGAGGCTGCGTCCTCCCTGCCAGCCTTGCCCCGCAGCACCCTGGCTGGGGCGGGGCCTCCTTCATTGAATGCAGGACTGACCTCCTGCCTTGTGCGTTCTTCGTGCGCTCTGCCCGTGGGGTTTCTTGACGGCATTGATTTACCTCGTTTCTGGAGGACGTTCCTCCCGGCTGTGGGGTTCCGGCATCAGTTTCTCGTCGGCACTTGAAGGTTGTTGCCGCCTGCTCCCCTCCCTGCTTTTAGGACCATCTCATATTTATCGCTGGGTTTGAACAATTTAATTGACGTGTTTTCATTTTCCTTTTGCTTAGCGTTCATGGAGCCTCTGGAATCTGTGCGTTTATACTCAGCAAATTTGGAAAATTTGGGGCAGATTCTTGAAATACTTTTTCTGTTTCTTTCCATCTCCCCTTTCCTTTGGAGACTGCAAACACTGGATCCACTGAATGTGTCCCGCAGCTCACTAATACACCTTCTACTCTTTGGGATCCTTTTTTCTCTGTTTTCTTTTGTTTTTTTGAGACAGGGTCTCGTGCTGTCACCCAGGACGCAGTGCAAAGGCGTGATCACAGCTCACTGAAGCCTCAGCCTCCCAGTAGCTGGGACCACAGGCGCGCACCACCACGCCCCACTGATTTCTGTATTTTTTTTGTAGAGACCGGGTTTTGCCGTGTTGTCCAGGCTGGTCTCAAATTTCTAGGCTCAAGTGATTCTCCTGCCTCAGCCTCCCAAAGTGCTGGGGTGACAGGTGTGAGGCCCAAGCCTGGCCTGGTCATTTTTCTTGCTGCTCCCAAGCTGCTGTCAATCCCATCCAGCACCTTTGTCACCTCACGTGTTGTAATTCAACTTTCTTATTTTTAGTATATTTTTATTTTTTTGAGACGAAGTCTCACTCTGTTGCCCAGGCTGGAGTGCAGTGGCACAATCTCCGCTCACTGCAACCTCCACCTCCCGAGTCCAAGCGATTTTCCTGCCTCAGCCTCCCTAGTGGCTGGGACCACCACACCCGGCTAATTTTTTTGCATTTTTAGTAGAGGCAGGGTTTCACGGGGTTAGCCAGGATGGTCTCAATCTCCTGACCTTGTGATCCGCCTGCCTTGGCCTCCCAAAGTGCTGGGATTACAGGCGTGAGCCACCGAGCCTGGCCAGCATGTAATTCTCATGTCTGGAGGCTTATCTGGGGTCACCTTACGTGTTCGTGTCTCCACTGAACTTTTGCACACTGGGATTCAGGCGTCTGCGGATGCCGACGTCAGGGTGGGTTTCCGTGGGCTGCTTCTCCTCCTCGGTCAGGGTCCCATCGTGCTGCCTTTCTGTGGGCCGGGTACCCTTGGGCTGATGCCTCAGATGTTGCAGATTTTACTGTGTTGGGTGCTGGGTGTTTTGGCATTTTTATAAATCATACTAATCTTTGTTCTAGGTGCAGTTGGGTCTCTTAGAAACAGTTTTAGTGGCTCGTTTTTCTGGAGAACCTGGTCCTTTTTGTGGAGGCCTCAGCTGTCATCTTTGTGAGTCTGTGCAGCTCCCCCAAAGGCCTGCCCTCCGTGAGGGGTGTGTGCGTGGTCAGTCCAGGCAGGTGAGCAGAGGCCAGCCCATCTGCCCTGCTTCCTCCTGGTTGGCCATGGAGGGGGCCGTGGAGAATCCAGTAACTGCTAGATTCTCGGGTTCTGAGGGTGGCGGCGGTCGGTAGGGAAGTGTGTCTGGCCAGCGTTCCCTGCCTGGCCTCCAAGGCTGCCCTCCCTGAGCCCCTCCACGGCAGATGTCAGGTGGGCCAGGTTGCAAGACCGGGGTCGTGTATGGTGGTCCTCTAGGGAGGCTTTCCCCCGACACGCCGCTCTCTGTTCACACCGCTGGTTCTGGGGTCCAGCCCGGGCCTGGCTCCTGCTGTTCCCTGGCTCCTGGCCCTGGGTTTGCTCTGGGTCACTGAGCAGGGCCTGACGCTGCTGTGGGGACGGACACGAGGGGGTGCTGGCTGAGGAGGGCCTGGGTCCAGCCTGGGCAGCAGGAGCCTGGCATCTTCTCTCCCACATCTCACCCATGGGTCAGGGAGAGGTCAGCCACTCCTGAGACACTCGGGGCTGTGCACAGGCAAGGGCGATGTCCCAGGGCCCCGGCTCATTTGGGTCCCCTGCTGCTGCTGAGATGGGACACGGGTCAGTTACTGACGTCAGCTCACATGTCCCTGCCTTGCCGGGTGAGGGGGCCCGGCCGCCCTGTCTGCCCCCATTGTCTGTTTCCATCAGGGCTGCTCTATGCTCCTGTGTGTTCTGCACCATCCCCCACCACAGCCCTCCTTTGACACTGGGACTCCCAGGAAGGTTCTGGAAGCACGGCACATCTCCCCGCCTTCCCCCATCCCTGACAAGGCCTGGTTCTGGGGCCTTTTGTGTGGAGCCGTATAGAGCTTGGGCTCCCAGCCAGGGTCCCCTGTGCAAAGCAAGAGACCTCCCCATGTACCCAGCCCTGACTCCGCTCCAGCTGTGGGCTCTGCTTGCCCAGGCCTTCGGGAAAGCCTTATTTCTGGTTGGCTTTGAAAGGGACACAGTGTTGGCCTTGAGTCTTACCCGTGCTGGTCTTCAAGGGCAGCTGTAACGAAGCCACCAACGGGGCCACCTACAGAACTGCTGCTTCTCAGTCCCGGGGTGCCCTGGCCCTGGGCAGCACCGGCAAGCCCCTCCTCCCACTGGCTAGAAGCAGCTGGCGTCAGAGCCCTGGGGGAGCTCCTGGGGGGCCTGAGGAGGCGGTTCTCTGGACACACACTCCCAAGGCTGGGCTGGGCCTCGTGCTCTTTTCCCTGCAGGGAGCTGTGCCCACCAGGCTGTGTCTTCTGCCTGCTGCGTCTGGGACACACAGTCACTTCCTCAGGGCAGCTCAGGGCGGCTCACAGCATTCCGTGATTGTGGAGTGGCTGCACCTTTGGAGCCAGTACAGCCCCGTCGCTGGTTGGTCAAGTCTAAGGGGTGCTGTGTGTAGTGACTCACGCCTGTAATCCTAACAGTTTGGGAGGCCGAGATGGGAGGATCAGTTGAGGCCAGGAGTTTGAAACCAGCTTGGGCCACATAGCAAGACCCCCATCTCTAAAAAATGTTAAAAGTTAGTGTGGTGTTGCATACCTGCAGTCCGGCTATGCAGGAGGCTGAGGTGGGAGGATTGCTGGAGCCTGGGAGGTCTAGGCTACAGCGAGCTCTGGTCACAGCGTCACACTCCAGCCTGGGTGACAGAACAGGACCCCATCTCTTTGTTTTTGAGATGGTGTTTCGCTCGTCGCCCAGGCTGGAGTGCAGTGGCTTGATCTCGGCTCACTTCAGCCTCTCACAGGTTCAGGCGATTCTCCTGCCTCAGCCACCCAAGTAGCTGGCACTACAGGTGTATGCCACCATGCCCAACTAGTCTTTTGTATTTCTAGTCACTGAGCCCAGTGACCCTATCTCAAAAAAAAATTGAGTCTGGGAGAGGCAGCCACCTAACCTGGGCTGTGGGTGTGGGCCAGGAAGGGCCTGGAGGCTCCGTCACCACATCTGTAACTGCATCCCCCGGTGAGGCGGCCCCAGCTGTGGTACAGGTGCACAGCTCCCGCCCCGTCCCAACCCGTGTCTCCCGGTGCCCGCTGGCCCAGAGTTCTCGGACCTTTTCCTGCTGAGATCCTGGCGCCACCTCCCCAGGCTCCTTCCTTGCTCAGCCCAGGCTGGTTCTGCACATGCAGTCGAGGTGTCCCAGAACGTCTGGTCACATGCTCCTGTCCATCCTGCATCTCAGGAGGCTGCCTGGGCAGACCCAAGGAGAGAGGCCCCCAGCGGCCTCTGACGCCAGCCTCCTCGAAGTCTCCCATGAGCTGGCTTCTTCTCAGGGGCCAAGAGAGGGACGCCCTTCTTGGTGGATGACCAGGGCTCCTGCCAGCCACTGGGCCAAGGCTGCTCAGGGCAATGGAGGTCCATGGCCCACTGCCCTCCTGAGAGTCCCGAACCTGGGCTCTTGGGCTGGTGTGACAGCAGCAGTGTGTCTGTGGGGCGGTCCTCCGTGGTCCCTCCGCTTAGCAGGGTGGAGGGATTGCTCAGACTTGGCTGCCCTGCGGGGCTGGCACCCCTGCTCCAGCCAGGGCCACAGAGCGGAGGTGAGGTATTGGGAGTGCCTCCTCTGACCGCTGCTGCTTCCTCCATCTCTCCCTCTCTCCGTCGGGCAGCTTTATTTTTTGAGATGGAGTCTTACTCCGTCACCCAGGCTGGAGTACAATGGCACAATCTCGGCTCACTTCAACCTTGGCATCCTGGGTTCAAACGACTCTCCAGTCTCAGCCTCCCGAGTAGCTGGGATTACAGCCACCTGCTACCATGTTCAGCTAATTTTTGTATTTTTAGTACAGATGGGGTTTCACCACGTTGGCCAGGCTGGTCTCGAACTCCTGACCTCAAGTGATCCACCCACCTTGGCCTCCCAAGGTGCTAGGATTACAGGCATGAGCCACCTCGCCCAGCCCCCTCGGGTATCTTTGTTCTTCATCCTTCCTTTTTAGACGTTGGCAGCCTCCCCAGGCTCTGGAGCACGTCCCTGGTTTTCTGGAGTCCCTTCTCCAAGACAAGTTTCCAAGCTGGTCTCTGTGGGGTGACCCCCTCATCAGGAGGCTCAGGAACGTCTTTCTCGTGCTTTCTCCATAGAAACACCCAGAACGCCCTCTCCATCCCTGGTCCTCCCGATTCCTCTGTGGTGTGTCTGGGTGTGTTTTGTGTGTATGTCCTGTTTGGATTTCCTTGACCTTTTCCATTTGAGGCCTTGTGAGTCTTTTTGAGTTACAAGGATAAAATTCAGACCATTTCAGAGTGGCATTCAGTACGCCCACAGACCTGTGCAGCCCTCCCTGCTCCCCGAAAGCAGCCCTGTGCCTTTCCGTAGTTGTTGCCTTCCCTGCCCTGGCCTGTGTCCACCTCCAGCCCACCGTCTGTGGGTTTGTCTGTTCTGGACCGTTCTGTGAGGTCGAGGCCGCAGCCGCCCGTGAGCTTTGCGTCCTTACTGCTCACATGCCCTTCTCTGTGTGCTTGTCCCTCCCCTCCCCTTCCTCTTAGGCAGGCCGATCGCCCACCCTCCCCTCCCTGTGGCCGGTGCTGCTCCCTGAAGGACCCGTGTGGCCCATGTACTGCCTGAGAGCCTGGCCCCTCACACCAGCCGTGCTCCCTCATAAGCCCTCAAGGGCGGTCCCAGTTATCAGCCTGGGCCACTCAGGTCCCCAAGGCTCCAGCCCCTCTGAGGACGGTCCTCCCTGCACCAGGGGCCTGGACTCACTCCTGTCTGCAGCTGCCCCACCCTTACACCCGGTGGCCTCACCCTCCCTTCCCGGAAGTGAGTCTCGGACCCTCCCTGGGCTTTTGGGAGCTGGGCACACACTCCTACCCAGCCCCTGGTTCCTGCTTCTCCTCATCCCCAGTGCCTGCTTGAGGGTAGCGATTCCCAGGGTTGGGGTCCCTGTCAGCGCCCTGGTCATGGCTGCCCCCACAGCATGGTCACCACCCCCACGCCAAACCACCAGCCTGAGCGGACGTACCCAGTTCTCTCTGGGGTCCTGGCCACCCCCAGCCTCACCTTCTGGGGGCAGCAGATTTTGAGGGGTGACCACAAAGGCCCCCCAGGAGAAGGAGTGTGTGGCGTGGCCAGAGCTCCCCAGTGCTCGAGGGCCCGTCCTGTGGCGTCTGCCCACGACCCTGCCCGTCTCATTCCCACAGAGCCACTCAGCAGATATTGCGGTGAGGGGTGGGGGGGAACTGCAAATTAATCAACACCTCGGGTGCCATTTCAGTGAAGGATAAAGCAGTGATCTCAGAGCTGTCTCAGGGGTTGTGGCTATGGCTGCAGCTGCCTCCATGATGTTGCCTGGCCTGGAGGGGCTTCTGGAAGGACCGTGTTTACATACACATGGTCGTTGAGGGGCCTGGCCCAGCCCCAGGAGGGTGGAGGTCCAGCAGAGCTTTTCCAGGCCTGGGATGGCTGGAGCTGCCAGCCACTGCTGCCACCCACTGCCAGCGTCTAGAGGGGCTGGGTACAGTGGCTCACGCCTGTAATCCCAGCACTGGTAGGCTGCGGCGGGTAGATCACTTGAGGTCAGGAGTTCCACCTGGCTAACATGGAGAAACCCCATGTCTACTAAAAATACTAAAACCAGGTAGGCATGGTGGCAGGTGCCTGCGATCCCAGCTACTCAGGAGGCAGAGGTGGGAGAATCGCTTGAACCCAAGAGGTAGAGGTTACAGTGAGCCGAGATGGTGCCCCTGCACTCCAGCCTGGGCGAACGCAGCAAAAACAGGTGCCTGGAGAAAACTCTGGCTTGGGGAGGCTGCCCAAGTGCCACATCTCACCCTCCCTGCTGTGTCTCTCCTGGGGTCTGATGTCTGCAGAGCAGCCCCCATCCACCCCATGCCCTGAAAGGCTAGAGCTACCCCACGGGGTCTGGCACTTTCTCATGCACTGCTGGGCGGGTGGCAGCTGCTCTC
Source organism: Sapajus apella (assembly GCF_009761245.1). Lineage (NCBI taxonomy): Eukaryota > Metazoa > Chordata > Mammalia > Primates > Cebidae > Sapajus > Sapajus apella. Next base: position 105,785 of record NW_022437152.1, on the reverse strand, counting down.
CCTCATGGCTCTGAAGTGACATACGCCCTAGTCTGGAAGAGGCTCCTGGGGCCGGGGGGCCCCTGCCCTGCTCAGAACAGCAGCCTGTCCCCGTTGAGGAGACTCAAGCATCCCACACCTCCTGGGCAGGAGCATAGGAGCACTGGGAAGGTGGGTCGAGGTGCGGTCCCGTGGTCGCCGTTTCTCACTTGGATGAAGCCCGCGCTGTCCAGCCCTGCTCCCTTAGGGTCCTGCGGATGCCCCTGCAGCTGCCCACTGCCTGTCCTCCCCTCCCTCCATGGCACCTGGGCTGTAGGTCCAGGCCAGGCCTCCTCCCTGTGGCTGCAGCCCCAGGCACTTGGGGGCACCGTCCTCATGCAGCAGGCATGGGTCATATTCCACCGTCAGCCACCACCACCTGCACAGACTCCTGCTGCAGAGACCAGAAGCTTCCGGAACCATCTGTTGGTGCTGCTGGTGGCTGTGGCCCAGTGTTCTGGAACCACCTGCCCTGGTCCCAGATGTGCAGTGAGTTGTGCACACACTCAGGGACCCCCGTGACCTTCTGGAAAGCGCAGTCCTGTCCCCGGCACCTTGGGAATGAGCTGTCCTCTGTGTGAAGGACCGGTGGTTCTCACACCCCTGGCTCCCGGTGCTCAGGAGGGGCCTGCCGCAGTCCAGGGCATGGGCTGGTCACTTCCGGACTGAGGCAGACGCAGCCTTTGAAACGGGGCAGAAACCACTGCCCAGGACCAGGCCTGCCTGTCAGCCCAGGGCCTGCAGTGGGGCCAGGGCAGCCTGAGGCCTGCCTGGTTGGCCTCTCGCCTTCTGTCTGGGTAGTGAGGAGCCCCGTCCAGCAGCCACTGCATAGCCTGAGGGCCACCGCCAGCGTCAGGCAGCTTCAGGCCCCCTGTCACCCTCCAGATCAGGGCATTGAGGATTCGGTGGAGTGGCTTCTCCTGAGGAGGCTACTGGAAAGATGTGTTTTCTGAGAATTCCTCAAATACGGGACCTGAAGCTCCAGCCTTCCCCCTCACCTTCCCCCGCACCAGCCATCATCCCCAGACCACCGGGATGGTGGCTCCCTTGACCTGCTGCCCTGAGTGGCCCTGTGCCCCTGCTGATAGCCACAGCCTCTGGGGGTGCAGCGTGGGGCCGTGGGGGAGCGGGCGGAGCTCCAAAACCCACATCCTGGTCTCCCCAGGTACATCCAGACACTGAAGGACCACAGGCCCCGGATGGTGTGGGACAGCCAAGCCTCGGAGCACTTATTCGAATACAAGAAGTGAGTGTTGGGACGTGGGTGGCCGCCTCGGCTTCCGTGTTCAGGGTGGGGCCTTGGGGGTGGAAGTAGGGGAGCCCACTTGCCACTCCCGCCCCGGTGCACAGCAAGACAGCATGTGGCCACCTGGCAGGGGGACAGGACCTGGACCGTGGCTGTGGGGGGAGGCGGCCCCGGGCCAGCAGAGCTGGCGGACGGGTGACAGTCCCCTTGTCTTGCAGGAGCCGCAGTGGGAGACACGTCGTCTTCTACCCAACCCTGAAGGTGCGTGTGCTGCTGGCCATGGGATGGGGGCCTGCAGCCCTGGGGTCCAGGCAGTGCTGCCCTGGCATGGAGGGCGTCCCTGGGTGCTGGGGGATGGGCCCAGGAGGCGCTCACCCTTCCGTCTGTGCCCAGTCCCTGCAGGTGCGGCTGGAACTGGCGCGGGAGCTGGGCGTCGGGGTGTCCATCTGGGAGCTGGGCCAGGGCCTGGACTACTTCTACGACTTGCTCTAGGTGGGCACAGCGGCCCACGGCGGACGGGTTCTTTCCTAAGCCCTGGAGTGAGTGACCGGGTGTCAAATACAGGCCTACGCTCCATTTGCTGTGATGGGTCTGCCGAGGTCCTCAGTGGGGGGTCCCGGGCCCCGTGTCATTCCCACCCTCCCATGAGGGGTCCCTGCCCTGGGATGAGTCCTGGCTGGGGGACACCTTGAGAGCTTGAGCCCCTCCCACCTGGGCACTGCCGGCTGCCTCCTGTCGGCTGGGCAGGGAGGACCCACTCTACCTGCCCTACCAGGACAGCCGGGCTCAAGCCTTTCTGGGCTGTTGCTCAGGTACTGGGCTGGATGTGGGTTTGGAAGCTGTGGAATAATCCCAGACTCGCCCACTCCTGGACTCCAGGGCCCTGGCAGAGCTGACAGCCCTGCCCCCATGCACCTGCCACACACCTGGGCAGCCACAGCACATGTGCGTCACCTGCAGAGAGCCACCCAGATGTCCTCACGGAGCCCAGCATGGCAGGGGTACAGGGGCTGCCCTGGAGATGGGCTCAGAGGAGCCTGGCCCTGGACCCTGGCTCAGCTCTGCCGCCTCAGGTGGTGCGACCCCCAGGCCAGCCTGGCTGTGTCGGTGTGAGAGGGGCAACAGCAGGACCCGTGGGCCAAGTCAGGACAAGTGTTTCCACTGAGGGGGTGGGGCAGAGGGTACCCTGCAGTGCAGCAGTGTCCAGGACTGGGGATGCCCTGGGGAATTTGGGGGCATCATGAGCTGAGGCCTGGCAGCCCTTGTTTCCCTGCCCCCAGCTGCCATCTTGTCCTCTGCCGGCCGTGAAGCCTCCCCTCCTCACCAGTGAGGCCTGCGGGGCTGAGGTGGGCAGCAGAGGACATGGGATGCATGTCACGGGCAGGGCCTCAGAGGGATGGAAGTCAGTCAGGGAGTGGGTGGGCCTGGGCGCCCCTCACTGAGAATGCCATGGGTGGGGACAGTGAAGCCAGGGTCCTGGTTTAGAGTCCGTAATGTTAGGAGGCAGGGGGTAGGGGGTCAGGACATCCCCAGCTGGTGGTGAGGGAGCACGGTGGGGTCTCTTTCACGGGTGGGAGCTGAGGAGGGGGTCTTGGGTGGGACCCAAGGCACCCATGCATGAGAAAGGCACCACCTGGGTGTCCAGGAGGCCTGCATGCCGCCACACTGCAGGCGCGGTGCCGCTATTCTGCCTCGTTGCCTGCTGTAGACGTAGGCCGCAGGGCATGCTGGGCGCTGGGGCTCACGCCTGCAATCCCAGGACTTTGAGAAAGCCGTGGCGGGAGGGACGCTGGGCTGAAACCCCATCTCTGCCCCCCCAAAATACAAAATCATCAAGACGCGGTGGTGTGTGCCTGCAGTCCCAGCTACTCAGGAGACGGAGGTGGGAGGATCGCATGAGGCGGCTGGGCGTGGTGAGCTGTTAGGGCTGCACTCCAGCCTGATGCACGGAGTGGAACCTGGCCTAAAAGAAAAAAAGCTGCCTCTGGCTTTGTACCCCAGAGGTGCTGACACTAACATTCGGGTGGGTTCTCTGGGGTCCCATGGCTTCTGCTGGAGTGAGGGCGGGGGACGTGCAGGTCTAGGAGGGTGGTGGGGCCTGGGTCTGGGCACTGCCAGGTCAGTGTGGGTGCCACACAGGATGGGAAGCCTGGAGCCGGCTGGGTGTCCCCAGGGGGGTGGGCAGAGGGTGGGGCAGGCATGAACTGGAAATTGAGATTGGGGGGTACAGTTTGGGGGTCAGATGCCCCAACCTGATTGTCATCCCTGAGGCTGGTGTCCTCATCACAATCTGCATGGGGATGCCCACAGCCACAAGGCTCTGCCCAAGCACCATTCATGCCAGAGGCTGCTCTGCCCAGGCCTGGGTGCCAAAGGGGAAGATGGGGTGGGGGGAGGTGGACCAGCAACAGGCACAGGGGGCTGCTCACACTTTATTAAGAGATGCACCAGGAGCCCATGGCCACTGTGGAATGTAGGTGAGGGGCCGCGGCCCAGCCTAGAGCACCAGGACCAGCGGGGCCACCTCCAGGATGCCGAGACCTGGCCCCTCCAGCCCCACCCCGTGTCCCGGGAGGCCAGGGGCCACAGGCTGGCTCCCGTGTGGACGCCGCTCTGGAGAATAATAGATAAAAAAACTGCTGGAAGCCCCTCCAGCCCCTGCCCTGGGTTCTGCAGCCAGTCTGTGGCCATCCCCTCCCGGGGGGTCCAGAAGCCCTGAAGCCACCCAAGCCAGGGCCTTCCGGAAACAGGTTCCGGGCATCTGTCCCTCCCCTCCCTCCCAGCATGGGGCAGAGCACCGAGGCCGGTGGTGGGAAAGGCAGCTGTGGGTGCGGCCGTCTCCCCGCGGGCGTCCGTCGGGCGACCTACGCACAGTAGGTGTCTGCCTTGACCACCTGGCAGTACATGGTCATGGCGAAGGTCAGGCCCAGGATCTGTGGGGACAGAGGAGTGCTGGGCGGCTGCTCCACAGGCTGAGGCCTCAAGCCCAGAGTGGTCCCCGGGGTGGGGGACACTGGCAGAGCCCCTCAGTTTCCCGAGGCTCACACGCCCCACCCAACCCCTGGGGCTCAGCCACAGCACCCTCCCCTGAGCCTCTGCACTGGCCGGTCCTGGGACACCAGCATGGACAGCCGCCCGCTTCTGCCCTGCACCCGCCTCCACCTGTCCCTCCCCCCAGACCCCACCTTCCTGATCATGGGCTCCTGGCGGCAAGGCCTTTGCTACCTCAACAAAGGGGAATCCCCGGGCCATACCTGCACCAGTGCCGTGCACAGCCCGAAGACACCCACAGCCAGCAGGTTCTCCTGCAGCCACACCTTCACTGTCTCGTAGCAGGGCTGCAGGGAGGCGTGCCCGCATGTCACCAGGGCGTCCCAGGCTGCCGGCCCCGCTAACCCCTGTGGGGGTCCCACTCACCGCCTTCCACCACGTGCCGGGCGCATGCAGCCCGCAGCTCTCACTGAACTCCAGGCAGCACGAGTCGGGCACACGTGTGGCATTGTACACCTCGAACCAGTCGGTGTAGTTGGAGACGCCACAGCAGCGGAACTGGGGGGCAAGCTCGGGTCGGGCTCAGGCAGGAGGGGGGCGCCCGCTGACCCGCCCACCTGCCCACATGCCCACGCCTCACATCAGTCTGGATGATGCTCCAGGCATTGGTGAGGCCCACGTTGCCCTGCGTGCCGTAGAGGTGCAGGCCTTTCTTCAGGTCTCGCTGGGCGTACCTGTCAATCTGGGGGTGCAGGGGGGTCAGCAGGGCTGTTCCCACTGTGCCCCACCCCCCTCACCCAGACGCCCTCGCTGACCCCTAATCTGGGCCCCGGGTCTCTCCTGCACCTCGTCCTGAAGTGGCTCCCGCCCCTGCCAGCCTAAGAAACTGCGCGTCCTCAGAAGCCCTGAGGCCCAAGGCCCCCACCCCTGAGCTTCCTCCCCAGGCAGGGGGAGGACCGTGGGTCCTGGGGGACAGGGGCAGGGACACAGGTGCCTCCACATGTCACACACAGCCATGCTGTCAGCTGAAAGCCAGGAGCCACGAGCACCAGGCCCACCTCGCACCCTGGCCTTGGTCCCCAATGTTAAGTGAAGGTCTGGGGCTCCTTGGAAAAGGGGCTGATTCCCGGGCCAGGGCAGGGAATGCAGGAGGAGGCTGGAGTGCCCTGCAGTGCCAGGAAGTCAGGACGTGCCCCAAAATGAAAAGTCTGTCAACGGGGGTGCATCGGGACACAGCAGCCAACTGCAGGAGCTCCCCAGGGCCGAGGACGGGCAGTGTGATTCACAAAACAAAGTGGTGGTGTGTTCTAGCTCAGGGTGCAGCCTCAATATCCGCGCCTTCATCTCAGTATAAACAAATGGCCGAATATGTAAATTAGTGGCACAGAAGGGCACTGGGGGCAGACAGCCCAGGACGCTGCCTCAGAGGGCAGGGGATGACCCCCCAGCAGCCTTGGGTGGGGGAGCGGGCAGGGGATGACCCCCCAGCAGCCTCGGGTGGGGGAGCAGGCAGAGGGCAGGGGGTGTCCTGTGAGCGGCCTTGGGGTGGGGGAGCAGGCAGAGGGCAGGGGGTGTCCCGTGAGCGGCCTCGGGGTGGGGGAATGGTGCCCTCATGCCCGGGTGGCCTCAGAGCCACAGCACAGCCGCCCAGGGTTGCTGGCGCTCTTCCTCCAGGCCTGGTCTCCAGTAGCTACTGCTAAATCCACACCCGCTGTCCCTGGCCACTAGCGAGGGCAGATGCCAGGCCACTCTGTCCACGCCCCCTGGGGGTAAGGATGGAGCCCCCAGCCCTGCCTCGGGGCCTGCGCTGAGGCGGCTGTACCTTGTCCGTGTAGGCGAAGAAGAGGATGGCGATGGTGGCCTCCAGCAGAAACACCAGCAGCAGCAGCAGGAAAAACTGTGGAGGGGCAGGCTCAGGCGGGGACCCGGCAGGCCCCCCAGCCTCCGCTCCACAGCACGCCAGGGCCCGGGGCCACACACCTCAGGGACACCTGGTGCTGCCCAGAAACCTCTGCCAGGCCCCCACTCCCAGAGACCCCGGCATGCCAACCCCACCTGAGAACTCGGCCCAGGTCCAGAGGCTGTTGCGTCTGGCTCAGCCCGAGTGTGGGGCGATGGGCTGTCCTGGGCTCCCCTCCCATCCCCACCCTGGGGCAACCCAGACACCCCAGGTGGGCACAAATCCCTGTTCCCGAGGCCTCAGCCCATCAGCTGCCTTCGGGACACCTCCATCCAGGGGCCTCTGAGTGTCCGGCGGGTGCCTCGCTGGGTGCCTGTGTCTTCATGGCGGAAGGAGGGGCCACAGCTGGGCTGCAGAAGCCCCCTCCGCCCCCACATCACAGCCTTCAGGGCAGCCAAGGTGGCTGACGCCCCCTCCACAAGATCACGGGCTGCAAACCCTGCCTCCGACCACCCAACCTTCCCCCTCCTGGTGGCAGCCCCGAAGCTCAGCCTGACCCCAGCCCTGCTGTTCCTCCGCGTGGGTCAGACACCCTGAAAAAGGAGGGCAGGCATGGACAGGGTGGGGCTGGGAGCTAGGGGCCCAGGCAGGGTGGTCGTGGGGGCGGCAGACGGGGCGAGCTGGGCTGAGGACACAGGAGCCCCCCACTCCCAGGAGGTACCCAGGGTTTGGGTCCCAAGTCACCCACAGGAAAGGGGGTCGGGCCCGTGTCCCTGCAGGCCTGGCAGGGCCCACACACAGCAGCCACCTCGACTGTCCGAGGCGCAGACCCCTGGCCACAGCATCCAGGGAGCTCTGGGACCTAACTGGGCCCTGGGGAGGCTGGCAGACATGGGGCTTGCCCCCAGGAAGTGGCCTCCCCCAGGAAGGGGCACAGAGGGGAGCGGGCTGGCTGACACCTGAGTGAGGACCCCATGCAGGACTTCTCAAAGGGGCGGGGGAAGCCTCGTGATTCAGGCCGCGGCGGGCTGCGCACCCCAACCCGCCCACAGCCTTGGCCGGGCGTGTCAGTCGGCAGCAAGCCGCTTCTGTCCAGGAGCCCGTTTTTAATTATCGTGATGAACGTTTGCAAGAAGGATAAACGCATCCCTGCCTGTACGTCCGGCCCAAGGCAAGGTGGGGCCGGGAGGGTCTCAGCAGAGGGTCCCAGGGAGCTGGGGCCAGGCCCCTGACGGGCGTGGGGATGGTAAGGAATGAGTCACGGAGCCCGCCCACCCGTGAAGGGCCTCGTGTGCGTGTGCACACGTGTATGGGCTGTGCCTGCACTCACCGGGGCCAGTGTCCCGTCAAGGGAGCCCCCGACAAGCCACAGCGTGTTCTTTTTAGAGAGTGACCCCCCCCAGCCCCGACCTAGCCTGGAAGACCCAACAGTGACTGGGGCACCAGGCCACACTCCTGCTCAGGAGGTCACACCCCTGAGGTGGCACCCACGCCTCGGGGCCAACAGGCCCCACCCAGCGTTGCCCAGGCCCTGGCACTCACGGTGAGCAGGAGGCACTTGTTCTCCTTGATGGCGCCCAGGCAGCCCACGAAGCCGATGGCCATGACAAAGGTGCCGGTGACGATGAGCAGGTTGGCGGCCGACAGGGACGGGAAGGAGGAGGACAGCGTGGCGAAGCTCCCCTGTGTGGCCGCCAGCCAGATGCCAACGCCCAGCACGCCACAGCCTCCCAGCTGGGGCACCGCCAAGGTGAGAGAGACAGGGTGAGGCCCCAACGCGAGCTCTGGACCCCAGGGCAGAGCCCGGCCCACAAGTCCAAGGCCGCAGCACCTGCCGTCCTGAGCCAGAACCACCCAGAGTCCCACTAAATCCCGGGGGTGTCCAGGGCAGGCCCGCCTTTTCCCCACACCCTGGGCTGGCCCCATCCCCAAACCCACACTCCATGGCCACAGTGGTGTGGGCTCCCTTGTGCCCCAGAACACCCCCGGCCTGGAGACAAAGGGCTGGGGTCTCGGGAGCAGGACAGCCTGCACCACCCCCGCCCACTGGCCTGCACAGCGCAAAGCCCACTCCCCACCTGACCGGCCAGGGCGGCTGGGCCCACCCACTCCAGCCTTTCCAGACTGCCATCAGTGAGACCCAGCCCCGCCCTTGCCCCGGACATGGCTTCCCGGCAGGCAGTCCCAGGATTCTGGTGCCCACCCTGAAGTGGGTCTGTGATGTCCCCGCTGTCCGCCGCTACCCGTGGCAGCAGAAACCCCCGATTCCCTCATGCTTTGCCCCTGGTTGTGATTTCTCACATCCACATGGGCGCTGGCGGGAGCGGGGCAGGCGGGTGCCACGGGCGCACCTGCTGTCTGCAGGGTCACTGTCTGCGGCCTCTGTAAGCGCTACAGCGTTTGCACCATTTCCTGAGTGCTGCTTCTTATAAAAATCAATTAAAATACAAAGAGGCGGGAGGGGACCGGCGGTGCTGCACTCGGAGGGAGGGAGGGAGGGTGCCAGGTGCCAGCCCAGAAGGCCTCACAGGGAGCGGGGGTCCACTGGGACCCCCACCCTCAGACTCGGGCACAGGGCAAGCAGTCCCCCAAAAGTGCTGACCAGCTCCGGGTCCGAGGCACGGGGACCCAGGCGGGTGGTGGGGACGTCCCAGTGGTCGGCTGGCTCCGGGAAAGGGCTGTGCAGCCCTGGGGGACTTCTGCCCCTCAACCCCGCGGAGCTCCTCAGAACACCCAGACCACATGCCTGAGGACGGGGTCTCTAGGGGTTCCCGGGGCCACCAGAAGCCCCAACTCGCCCCATAGAAGCCTCCCAAGCCCAGTGGCGAGACTCACACCCCACTTTCCAGACAGAAAGCAAGGCTGAGATGAGCTGCTGGCCACAGGGAGCCCCACCCCCACCTCAGCACCAGCCCAGCTCGAGAGGGGCCTGGGCCTCCAGGCTGGCAGGGCTCCTGCCTCGGGAGGCCTGGGGGTGGGAGGCACCCCTCCTCCTGTGTGCATGCCCCCTCGCCCCTCCCTGAGCAGGGTATTGGCCAGAGCTAGGCTGGAGCGTGGAGGCCGCCCCCTCACTGGCTGGCTGGCAGGAGCCTGCACCCCGGGGGAGTGGACACAGCTTCCTCCCCAAGGGCAGGGGTGGCCAATGGTGCCCAGGAGTGCAGGCCAGGCCTCTCATTGCTGTCTTGGGTCCCTCTGGACTCGTCAGGGCAAAATGCCCTCAGAGCAGAATCGCCCTGCCGGGGCCCCAGGTGTGCCACACGTGCTCAGGCTGTCCTGGGGAGAATACGCAGGCCTTCCAAAGGCAGCACCTCCAATTAACATCCAAAACAGAACGCTGTCTGGAGGTTGCACGGGCCCGTCCTGGAAGCTCTGCTGAGCCAGCGTGGCTCCTGGTCCTGTGGAGCTCCCACCCCCAAGCCCAGAGCCCTCCCCAGCAGCCAGGCATGGGGGGGCAGGGGCATGGGGGAGCTGGACAGTGCGGGAAGACGCGTCACCCCTGTGCTCTGGGCCCCAGGACTGGGAGTACCCTCAGGCAAGCACTGACCTGCTGGCTCCAGGGGGGCTGCTGAGGAGCTGACAGGAGACCTGGGCACAGCGCCCGGCCTGGGTGTGGCTTCTGAGCAAACCCAGTCCCAGAGGCAGCTTAGGGGGACAGGGGAGGCTTCCCAGGAGACCAGGAAAAGGGTTGGGGTGGGAGTCAGTACAGCCCGGTGGAGGGTGGCCTGGGCGGGGGTTGTATGAGCCTGGGATGTGTGTGAGCCCGAGTGTGAGCCAGGCTGAGTGTGAGCTGAGGTGTGAGCCAGGCTGAGTGAGCCCGGGTTGGGTGTGAGCTGGGGCATGTGTCAGACACAGGTGGGTGTGAGCCCAGGGTGAGTGTGAGCCTGGGTGTGAGCCTGGGGTGGGGGTGAGACCGGGGTGGGTGTGAGCCCAAGTGTGAGCGAGCCCAGGGTGGGTGTGAGCTGGGGTGTGTGTCAGACCGGGGTGAGTGTGAGCTCGGGGTGGGTGTGAGCCCGGGGTGGGTGCGAGCCGGGTTGCGTGTGAGCCAGGTGCGTGCGGCTGGAGTGTGCGGGACCAGAGGCCAGGTCTGTGGTACAAGTGAGGGGACCTCCCTAATCAAGAGGATCTGTCCTCACCGGGAGCACGGGGCTTGGGGCACAGTCCCAGGATGGGCAGGGGTCTGCCAGCTCTACAGAGACGCCCCCACTTCTCAGCAGATGAGCTGTCCACGGTGCTGACGGGGGGGGTGGTGCCCCCACCCATCTTTGGGGAGGTGTCCCCCATAACATCCTGGAGCACTGGAGAGACCTGGACGGGCAGTGGCCCACTCAGTCCTGCCCCTGGAATGTCAGGCACAAGGCCACACACCCATGTAGAGACCAGTCCAGACGAGGCCACCTGTGCCATGTAGACAGATCAGTACAGACGAGGCTGTGCAGAACTGGGGGCCTTTCCTGAGGAGCACATGGGAACCCTGACCTTCCCTGGGCTGTCCTCATGTCCTCCCACCGTTCCCAGGTCTCATGCAGGGGCAGATAGGGCACCAGGGGACCCACATATGGCCTGGCACTGTCACTGCCCCAAGAACCGGGCAGAAAAGGGATGTGCCCTTAGTCCGGATCACCAGGTGGTGGGGCAGGAGGGTGGGGCCCTGCTGGCTCTGGGCCTGCCCCATGGAAGAGGCTGGACATAGAGGGAAACCAGAGGCCCCAGGAGAGGAGATGGGCGTCGCCAGCTCAGAGCATATCCTGGGCTCAAGCGCCAAGCTGCCTGCAGGTGGAATCCCAGGCTGAAGGCCCAGGCTGGGGGTGCGGTTCCCTGAGCTGAGGGGAGGTGCTGGCACAACAGAGAAAATTGTCATTTAAAACCCAAACTGGGCCGGGTGTGGTGGCTCACACCTGTAATCCAAGCACTTTGGAGGCCAAGGCGGGCGGATCATGTGAGGTCGGGAGTTCAAGACCAGCCTGGCCAACATGGTGAAACCCTGCCTTTATTAAAAATAAATAAATAAATAAATAAATAAATAAAAATAAAACCCAAACCGTAAGGATCATGAGGTCAGGAGATCGAGACCGGCCTGGCCAACATGGTGAAACCCCGTCTCTACTAAAAATACAAAAATTAGCCGGTCGTGGTGGTGCGTGCCTGTAATCCCAGCTACTCAGGAGGTTGAAGCAGGAGAATCGCTTGAACCTGGGAGGTGGAGGCTGCAGTGAGCCAAGATCGTGCCGCTGCACTCCAGCCTGGCGACAGAGCAAGACTCAGTCTCATGAAACAAAACTGCCTGTGCCGTCAGCCTCTGCCTTCCAAGGACGGCAGACCGCTCCCGTCAGCAGGAAAATGAGCTGTTCTGAGCTCCCCTCGCCCCATGGGAACACGTTGAAGGGCACAGGGAGGGCGCGTGCAGAGTGGCTGGCACCATGCCAGGTGTGGCACCCCGTTCCATGGGACTGGGCAGGAAGGGGCCCTACACCTCCAGCCCTGGGCCCCTCCACAACTGCCCCCGCCCCGGTGGGAATTTATTTCGCTAATTAACATTCCACAAAACATCCTCACCTCCACCAGACAGCAGGAAAGAGACACCCACTCACTGTCAGCAGCCTGGTTGGGCCACACACACTGTGACAGACAGTCCACGATGTCACAGACGCCCCACACCGTCACACGTGGTCACACACACGCTCGAGGTCTCGCCCTGCAACCCAGGGTCCCCCAGGCCCTGAGGCCCCAGCATACCTCACCTGCATACTTGCAGACTCACACAGACAAAACGCACGCACGTGGTTAGTAAAATTACCTGCAATTTTGAAAGCGTTTCTGTGTAAGCTTTTAAAACATTTTGGCAGGAAAATTATAGCCTCGAAGTGCAAGAGAAAATGGGCCCCATTTGCTTGGAGATGGAACATCAAAGGCAGGATGAACGGGGCTGAGGCCAGGAGGGCCAGGGCCCTCTTTTGTCAAACGCAGCCAGAGGGGCAGCAGCTGGGGGTGTGGCTGGCAGCCTGCTGCATGCTACCAGGGTTCCACCCAGCATCTGGGCCTGGCCCCCAAAAACAGACAAAATCCCTCCTCGCCCGCTCAATACGAACAGAACAGGCCGAAAGGCCCCTCCCTCACTGCTGCCCCCAGCAGGTAAGACACAAGCTCAGGTGGGGTGACCCTGCCCCATGACAGCTGGGGAGACAGCGTAGGAGAGGAGCCCCCATCCCAGACCTCTTCACCACCATGGTCAGCCCGTCCTTCTCCAAGGCAGAAGCTCACACTGCCCACTGTCCACTTCTGGGGACAGAACCTGTTCCCAACACCTGCTTGAGACCACCCCTGGCCAATGTACATCCGACACTTGTTCACCCTGATCTTCAGCAACTGACGGTTCTGCCAGACTAGGAACCCATAGCGGCCCAAGAGGCTCGGGGGGGCGGTCCCCCAGCACCCACCCAAGAGGCTCGGGGGGGGCGGTCCCCCAGCAACCACCCAATAGGCTCGGTGGGGGCGGTCCCCCAGCAACCACCCAAGAGGCTCGGTGGGGGCGGTCCCCCAGCAACCACCCAAGAGGCTCGGGGGGGCCATCCCCCAGCACCCACCCAAGAGGCTGGGGGGGGCGGTCCCCCAGCAACCACCCAAGAGGCTCGGGGGGGGGGGGGGCCGTCCCCCAGCACCCACCCAAGAGGCTCGGGGGGGCCGTCCCCCAGCACCCACCCAAGAGGCTCGGGGGCTGTCCCTCAGTGCCAGCGTGTGCAGACGCTGCTGAGGCCCATGCACCCCCGGCCCCGACCCTCTTTTCTGGTCTGGACAGCCCCCTTGAGCCCCCTGGGCAGGCCTCAGACAGACGTGCGGAGTGCGCTTCCTCCAGGCCCACTGCTCCTCCGGCCACGTGGCCTTGTGTGGCAGATGGCTGGGCTACTGGCCACGTCCTTGGAACAGGATGGGGGCCTGGGTCCCTGCAGGGGCCAGGGCTCTGTCCAGAGACGGGAGGGCAGCCAGCACAGCCTCAGGACCCTCTGGGCTGGCGGATGCCCCGCTGTGGCTGGGATGCTGGTTTCCAGGGCTGACAAGTCTGCCCACTTACGACCTGCGTGGTTCACTGTGCTGTTTCCTGACAGCAGTGGTCTCATGTCCACACCCCCTTCTGTTCTCCGCTCCCTCACCCCTGACCCTAGCAGTTCTCCAAGGGCCCCCAGGGCCCAGAGATGAGGAGACCAGCCCCCACCCAGTGACCAAGGCCCACCCTGAGGCCAGTGTCCAAGGCAGGGAGGGCAGAACAGCCCCTGCCAGGGGTCACCTGCCCAGGGTGCCATGCCGGGTCCTGTGGGGTGAGCAGGAGTTTGCCGGAGGGCGGGGAGGAATCCAGGAGGAGGCTCCCTAGCGCGGGAGCAGCTAGGAGGCGGCTAGCCATGGTTGGGCAGGGCCGCAGCTCACACTCACTCCCGTACCCCCGCGGGGGCCTCCTGACTTCCACCTGCCCCAGAGAGCCCCCTCCACACAGAGGCCCGGCCGCCTGCCCACCACCAGCTGGGACCCAGCAGCTGCACAGGTTCCACAGAGCCAGGCCTGCGCCACCAGGTGGACAAGTCCGCCCACCCCCAGCAGCACCAGAGCTGCCTGAAACCCACCCTGACCGACCGCGGCTGCACCCCACCCACAAGGAGCCACACACTCCCTGGGGCTCAGGCACGCTGTGGTTCCCCACGTGGGGGCTTTTGTTCAGAAACGAATCATTGCGTTTGCCACCATTCCCACGCCACAGACCAGCCTGGAGGCCGAAGTCCTCAAAGAGAGGCCCGGGAGCTGGAGGCAGAGCCTCTGCCACCCTCGGGGGACGCTGCACTGTCCACCGTGGCGGGCCGGCCACGCCATCTGCCGGCTCTCAGCTCCCAGGGGAGGGAAGCCAAGGGCTGGCCCTGCTGCACCCCCTCTAGGCTGTCACATGCCCACCTGGGGGGCTCCCCCAGGGGTCGGTGCAGGCGGCGGGGGGAGGCTAAGGGGCCTCCCACATTCCATTCACCCCTCCCCGTGCCAGGCCAGCATCTGGGGACCTCACCCTGTGCCACCCCACGTGGTGCAGATGGGAAATGAGGCCCTGGGGAGAGCAGGACTGGCCCAGGGTCCCACAGTGGCAGGCAGGGCTCCAGTCCCCCAGGCGGGCCCCAACCACACTGTGTACAGAGGGCCTGAGCTTCCGGGCGGGCGTGTGGGGTGGGGGGGAAGAAGAGGAGGAGGACAGCCCTTCCAGGTAGCACCTTCGAGGTAGCATGGCAGCCTCCACCCCCGACCGGCAGGAGGAGCAGGCCCCGTCCTCTCCCCGCCACCCTTGGGACTCCACTTCCATTAAGGGAAGAGCTTTGCTGGCAGAGGCTGAGCTGACAAGGCAGCACGGAGGCCCCAAGGCGGGGGTCCCGGGGCAGCAGAGCCCCCACGCCTCACCGTGGCTCACGTGTGTCTGTCGGCATGTGCCTTGGCTCAGGACAGCCGGCTGAGATTCCTGGGCCCTGCGCCCAGCCTCCCTCCGGCATGGGGCTCCCGAGAGACACCCTGGCCCCACCACAAGAGCCTTGCTTCCCAACCCCCACCTGCTTCCCACCCCCGCCTTGTGCAGGGTGAGGGTTCAGCAACCGAGCCCCAGCAGAGCTGCCGTCACCAGGCGGGGGCCTCGATTTCCTGAAAGCAGGCCGGTGTGTCCCCAGATGTCCGTGGGGCTAGGAGTTGGCACCGCTGCTCTGAAGGCCCCACCGGGTCCCCCACCACCAGGCCACGACACATCCTACCTCCCCGCACCCTGGCCGCCCCAGGAACCCTCTGCACTCCACCCAAGGCTGAAGGCTCTGGGCACAGCCCCTCTGACAGCCCCCCTCCCAGACCCCAGCCAGGATGCCTGCCCAGGAAGCCTGACCCGACGCTGCACAGAAATAGCCAATCAGCCTTCAGTCTTCTGGAGCGAGCCCCTCCCCTCCCCTCCCAGGTAGGACCCGAGGCCGCCCCGGCCCAGTCAGTGGCTGTGGTCTCAGCCAGGGCCCCAGCCTGGCCATGGCTGTGCAGGGGGCTCAGGCCTGGGCCCAAAGAGACCTGGCAGCCAGGGGTACTGTGAGGGCCTTGGAGGATCTGCATTTGGAAGGGGGGGCTTCAAGGAGAGCACAGAGGCAAAGGCAGGAGAGAGGGGTGCCAGGCTGGGGCTGAGGGCCCAGGAGAGCAAAGGTGGGGGCAGCCAGGAGAGATGGGGGCAGAGGGAAGCTGCAGAGCCATCACTGCACCCAGACCACTGTGCAGGTGCCAGGCACACCCAGCCCCCAGTGCCAGAGGACCTCTCACCCCAGCCGCACCCAGGACAGGCCCAGCCCCCACCACACACACCTTTCCTCACCCACCCCGGCTCCCACCACTGCCCACGGCTCTGGCCGCTGACTGCCCACTGAGGCTTCCCCATGCCCTCCCCATAGGCCCAGCACAACTCGGGCAGTGAGGGGTCAGGACAGACACACGCAGGGATCTTGAGGTTCCACCAAGGGGGATGCCCCTCCCACCACCTTAACCCTGGGCTGCACTCCTGGGGAGAGGTTCTGCCCCCGGTCTCCCACTAAGTAGGAAATGGAGTGGGCAGCAAAAGCCCCTCCAACAGGGGCTGGCACCCCCAAAAGGAAAGGGGTCCTGGGGAGGGGCGAGCTAGGCCTGACTCCCAAAACAGCCCCACACCAGGAGGAGGGGCTTAGCCCACAGTGGCTCCGGACGCAGCAGGCGTGGACGTCAGCCCAGCACAGCCTCCCGGCAAAACCCCCACCCATTCTTATTTACCCTGCCCCACCTCCACCCTCAGACCCCCACTGGACACCAGCTGGGTTGGGTGGGGCCAAGGCTGGTGTATGAGGCCAGCAGGGCTCCCGTCTGCTAGACTGGGGGACAGGTGATGACTGAGTAACAGAAGACAACAGGGGCTGCGTGCACGCCTGTAATCCCAGCACTTTGGGAGGCCGAGGCGGGCAGATCACCAGGTCAGGAGTTCAGGATCAGCCTGACCAACGTGGCGAAACCCCGTTTCTACTAAAAATACAAAAATTAGCCGGGCGTGGTGGTGGGCATCGGTAATCCCAGCTACTCAGGAGGCTGAGCCAGGAGAATCGCTTGAACCCGGGAGGCAGAAGGTTGTGGTGAGCCGAGATCAGGCCACGGCACTCCAGCCTCAGCAACAGGCAAGACTTCGTCTCAAAAAATAAACAAGAGAGAGAGAATCGGAGTTTCCAGCCCACAACAGGGTCCCAGGGGGGTTCCTGGTGCGTTCTTTCCCAGGTTGAGGGCGGCGGAGTGTGTCTGCCATGCAGTAGGAAGGGAGGCTTCTTTGGGGTTCACAGAGACTCCCCTGGAGGACCCCCCTCCTTCTCCCTGAAGGCAGGTGTCCAGGCCACCAAGGAGGAAAGGAGATGGAGAGAGGAGAAGGTTTCGCCTCCCAGGACCTGCCCGCCAGGCCCCACACCCACTGCGCCTCAGTCATTCTGGCCCATCCCCCATCACAGAGTCACTCTAGTCACTCAGTCACCCCCCACATCCACCCTGCACACCCACCAGCACCAGCCCACACCCCCACCTCCAAGGCGCCCCCCCAGGGCCTGGGCTTACCCCTGAGGAGCCTCTAGCAGAAGACAAACCCTAGTGGTGACCCCTTCTGGAGGTGGACGTCCGGGGCAGTAGCCTCCTTGGGTGACACCCAGCAGGCAGCCCAGGCCGCCTGTTCCTGCCAGGGACCCGCCTCCCCTGGTCTCACCCCACGCTGGGCAGGGAAGGAGCCGGGGCTGAGGGCAGAGGTGGGAAGGCCCACCCAGGCTTCTGGGCACTACCAGCTGGACCTCATGCAGACCGACAGCCTCCTTTTGAGGCCCAGAGCCCAGGCAGGCGCTAAGGCCACACCCCCTGGCTCCCGGCGGCAGGAGCAGGTTCAGGAATCCAGGACAGGGCACAGAACGACCTTGGCATCACTTCACTACGCCTCCCCCAGCCCAGCCAGTGAAGCCCCAGGCCCGGCGCAGGTCATCCCTGGCCACCCTGAACTCCTGCCACCTTCCCACAGGGGCCAGGGACAGGACAGGGTCGCGGCTTGCTCCAAGGGCCGGGCCCCACCTCCTGACACGACACGGGCTGGGTGGGGTGGAACTCCGTCCTTCCTCGCCTCAGCTCCGCTCCGCCCCGCCCAGCACACAGGGCCCACCCTGGACACCTCTGCAGGTCTGAGCAAGCCTGACCCACCTCGGCAAAACTTCGGGAAGCCTCTGGCGCGGGAAAGCCAGTGTCTCCCGCGGGCGCTCATCGCCCAGGGCCCAGCTCAGTGTCCAGGACTCCCCCCCTTCCGTCGGCAGCAGCCGGCTCAAGCCCTCGGAAGTGAGTCCTGGGCCCGGAGGGGCGGGGCTGAGGTCAGGATCTCGGATCTCGGCTGCACCGAGGAGGGGGCGGGCCCAGGGGAGGCCCCGCGGCCACACACACCGCTGGCCACGACCTGGACTCGAACCCCGACTGCGAGAGGCGCAGTGCCCGGGTCGGCCCCGTCCGGCGCGCACGTGCGCAACACGTCCCGTCTCATCCAAAGGCGAGAGGGGCACGGGGCGTGGGGCAGCCGATCGGCTGGGAGCGCAGGGGGCGGACCCCGTGATGGCGAAAACCTTCCCACGCAGTCCAGACCCCCGGCCGGAGCACCGGGCTCGGGTGCTCCTGGGAGCCCCCCAACCGCACCCGGTGCCCAGCCCCTGCGACCCGCCGCAGCGGAGCCCCCGCGTCCTTCCCGGGCCCCCGGCGCGGCCCCCGGACTCACCCAGAAGAGCAGGTTGAAGGCGAACATGAGGTACTTGACGGCCTGGAGGCAGGCGCGCGCCATGCCGCAGCGCTTCAGCTCTAGGAGGAAGATGAAGGAGAGGTCCAGGTAGAAGACCACGTACTTGCTGCCCTTGGGCGACGTGTAGCGCGCCCGGGCGGCCTTGGGGCCGGGGTTCGCGCGCAGGCCGAAGAAGGCGCCGCCGCCCCCGGCGTCCCCGGCGTCCCCGCCGCCCGCGCGCCCGCACAGGCCGCTGCAGCGCCGGAAGGGGCCTCGGCGCGCGAAGCCCGGCTCCCTGCCCTGCGGCGAGGGGCTGCGCCGGTACGCGGACTCGTCCGTGCTGGAGCGGCGCATCGCGCCCGGGTGCCGGGGCCGCCGCTCAGCGCCCCGCGCCCGCCGCCCCGGAACGCCCCATCCCGCCCGCTCCGGCCCCGCTCCGGCCGCCGCGGACCCGGCGGCGGGACCCAGACACCGGCCCGGCCCGCGCCCCCGACCCCGCGCGCCCCGCGCCCTCCCGGCCAATCCCCGGCGGCTCCGCCCCCGCGCGGACCCCTCCCCTGCCCGCCGCGCCGCCCCGCAAAGCCCAGCGCTCCGCCCGCGCCGACCAATCACCGCAGCCCCCGGCACCGCACCCGCCGCGACCCCGGCCCCTCCGCCCGCCGGCGCCCCGGCCCTCCCCACCTGGCGCGCGGCACGAGGATGCTCCCGAAGGGTGTCCGAGGGTCCCGGGGCCCGGGAGTGAGACCGGGTAGCTCTCGGCCCGCGCCCGACGCCCCCCGCTTCCCCACACGGGACCTCGCCCGGCCCCCGGCCCCGGGCCGGGCTTGGAGACTTCCACAACGCAGACGACATTCAAAGCACTACGCAAATGGAGGGTGACCCCGTGCTGACTGGTGGCAACTTGGGGAGCCTTGGGTGCCAGGGGGGCTGGGTCAGCCTGCACCGCATGGAGGGGGTGTCGGCGAGGCTTTGACTATAGCGGAGGGTCCCAGAACACAGAGAGCGCAGGGGTCATTGCTAAGACTCCTAAGGCAGACCCAGGGCGCTGGAGGTGAGCCCGCCTGGGCCTCTGCCTCGTGCTGTCCCCAAGGCGGGAGCGGGACCGGCTTCAAGGGCAGCCACGTGCACCCACCCCAGCTGGCCCGATACTCTGCTGTTCCCCGTCTTGAATTCTTGGTAATTTGTGGCTGGGCGCAGTGGCTCAGGCCTGTAATCCCAGCACTTTGGGAGGCCGAGGCGGGTGGATCACGAGGTCAAGAGATCGAGACCATCGTGGTCAACAAGGTGAAACCCCGTCTCTACTAAAAATACAAAAATCTGAAGCCGGGCGCGGTGGCTCAAGCCTGTAATCCCAGCACTTTGGGAGGCCGAGGCGGGTGGATCACGAGGTCAAGAGATCGAGACCATCCTGGTCAACATGGTGAAACCCCGTCTCTACTAAAAATACAAAACATTAGCTGGGCATGGTGGCGCGTGCCTGTAATCCCAGCTACTCAGGAGGCTGAGGCAGGAGAATTGCCTGAACCCAGGAAGCGGAAGTTGCGGTGAGCCGAGATCGCGCCATTGCACTCCAGCCTGGGTAACAAG
>NW_022437152.1:79798-86158 GCF_009761245.1 Sapajus apella | reverse complement strand
CAAAAAAAAAAAAAAAAAAAGAAAAGAAAATTATTGGTAATTTTTAAACAAGGGGCCCAGAATTTCATTTTGCTCCAGCCCAGGCTGGAAGTCGGCCTGCAGGAGACCCTACCCCGCCCCTGGCAGGCAGACAGGCCCGTGGAAGACGCAGCTGACTCCTAGGTCATCACGCTGTGTGCCCACATGCCTCCCACAGCCGTGCCGCCAGCCTACCCATCTCCAAAGCCCAGCCCCAGCACAGGGCACGAGGCCCCTGTGGTGTTAGGGGGACACCAGCAGATGGCCCAGATTCCCGGCAGTTTACCTGAAGCCCAGAGATCAGGAATGAGGACGGTCAGGGAGGAAAAGGAGGGAGGGGCCGCTAAGGGAGGGGAAGAGGGTGCTCCCTGGCAGGGCTGACCAGCTCTGGAGGCCTGGGTCCTCCTGGAGTGACTGGGGTGGGAGATGGTAGGTCTGGGGAGGGCTGCTGTGGGAGCCCTGGGTGCCCAGGGAGGTCCCGCACCTCTGCCCACCTCTGAGGACCTGGGCTGGGTGCCCCAGGCCTCTGCTGCCCCCCCGAGGGCTCTGTGGAGAACTGCGGCCCAAGCCCCGGGCAGCGCCCCATGCCCAGGTCCTCCCTGGGGGAAGCGGACAGAGGGCCCCAGAGAACAGGAGGCCAGCCTGGAGGTCCCCTGAAGGCCCACACAGCCAGCCTGGGGCTTCCCATGGCCCCTCCCCTGCCCCTCCCCTGAGGGTTCTTTGGTGAGTCTGGGCCCAAGGAACAGGTCAGAATGGCGGCCACACATCAGGGGCTCAGCAGAGACCCCAGGAACCCTGGCCCTAACGGGAATCTCACCCACGGCTCTGCCCAGAGAGCAGGTGGCACCTGGCCCCCTTCCCCCAGCCATGCAGGCCCAACCTGAGAGCAGACCCTCAGCCGTGGGCAGCGTCTCCAGTGAGGTCGCATGGACTGGGCAGGGCTCAGAGCACCCATCTGTGGGCCAGGCGAGGGGAGGAGCCACGGGGACCCCGGAGGACCCCAGGCTGACTAGAAGCCAGACCCTACGTGGAGTCAAAAACACCACCCAAGCCCCCTCCCCACACACCAACCCCACCCCAGGAGAGCGTCTGCCCCCCATCTCTCCCGCACCCGTCAGTGGCTGAGGCTGGAAGGGGAAGTGACAGGTAAAGCTTGAGGGTCCCAGGCAGGTGGGAGGGCGAAGGGAGGGCTGGTCTGGGTACCAGAACTGAGCCCGGCGCCCAGGATGCAGTCCCAGTGCCCCCCAAGACCCCTTCCACCCCGTCCCATCGACAAAGCCCTGTACGTGTTCCCATGTGAGCAAATAAGGCCTATCCAAGAAGAAATGGAAAACTCAATCAAGGCCACCAAGGGCCAGTACGAGCCAGGCTGGGCTTACTTCTGATGCCAAGTTCAGGATTCATACTGGGTTGGCCAGAGGCAGGCAGGGGCCTGGGCGAGGCCATGGTGTCAGAGCTCGGTCAGGGAGGGTCCTTCCTCGACACCCCAGCGGGGCCCTATCTCCAAAGTCCAGCCCCTCCCCACAGGAGCTCCGAATGGAGAAGCTGAGGTCTGGGGTCAGAGTGTCCAGCTAGCAAGGCCCCTGGGCTGGCCAGGAGACCGAGCAGTGGGCCAGTGCTGCCCACCACACATCATCCAGCCCAGCCGGGCCATGACGTACCTGGGCTGGACACAGGAAGGAGGCCAGGCAGTGCTCAGGGTCCCGGAAGGCTGACCTTCACTTCGGGCAGGCGGGTGGTGGGTGCGGCCAAGGTAGCCCCAAGCTCTGCAGAAGGAGAGATTGCCAGAGTGGAGCCCTGGTTTCCACCCTCAGCTGCACAGCCAGAGATGCTCCCAGAGGAGGGCAGGGAACACCTCCCGGGCCCTGTCACCACAGGGCAGAGGGGCAGTCGGGGTGGCCAGGGAGTGCACCCGACTCGGGGGCAAGACCACCATGGAGCACCCCAACCAGGAGAGCCTTGAAACAGCAACTGAGTTGCCAAATTCTGTCGCTCAGGCCACGGAGACAGCCAGGCAGGGCCACAGGCTCCCACTCGTGGAGACATAGTGTGCAGAGAACACACATGTTCAGAGATGTGTGCTCACAGCACAGGGACACGCAGAGACACAGGTCCAGACCCTCGCCTGCACATGCACAGACACGCAGCAGTGCCCCCTCCCCGGGATCCCGGACCCTGGACCAGCCTGCTGACTGCTTCCCGCCAGGCTGGGGCACCCCTACCCCACCCTGCCTTCAGCTCTGAGCTGACACGCAAGCTCAGGAAGGGGCCTCACGCCCTTCCCACGGAGTTGCCAGCGATGACCCTGCAGGCCCTCCTCCACCGTGGGCGCCAGGTCCAGCAGTCTGTCCTCCTGGCACTCAGGGACTTCTGGCCCCAAGCTCACCTAGGCAGCAAATTGCAGTGCCCACTACTCCCTGCCCTGCTGGCTCAGCTTGCAACCTCACCCCTCGAACCCAGCTCTCTAGCGTGAGATAACTGGCCTGCAGGTAGCCCAGGGCAGGAGGGAACCACAGAGGCTTCCACCCCACCCTGGCTGAGCCAGGCCCCAAGACAGACACCGGAGCTCTGCAGGCTGGAAGAGCCCGGGGGACTGAGCTGCAAGGAGGCCTCGGACACCCACCAGGCCAGACGGAGGTCCCACTCAAGGAAGGGCCTGCCCACTTGCCAAAGCAGCCTGTCTGCGGAGCCTGATGCCACGCCGGCAGAGCGGCCTCTGAGCCCCAGCAGCAGGGCAGCAGCTCAGTCCTAGCCCAGCTCAGACCCCAGGGACTCCACACAGCCCAGCAGGGGCAGCTCAGGACAGAGCCAAGCCCACATACCCTGACCCCCGGGCCCAGGGGCTCCCAGGCAGCTTTGAGGAGGAGGGAGGCCCACCAACACAGACTGTGGTGTGTGCTTCCTGGCAGCCCCAGTGCCTGTCTCAGGCCCTCACCCTGGGGGGTCCCAGGCAAGCGGGCAGCCCCTCATGCACACAGAGGGGCAGGGACTGGGGGATCCAAGAGGCCAGGTGGGACCAGGCCCCTCCCACCCAAACCTGAGCCCTGAGGCTGGAGCCCCCACTCTGACCACCCCCAGCTCCAGGGGAGGGATAGACAGTCCAGGGGCCCCCCAGTCTTTCCTCCTGGGTCCACCGAGGCCAACTGCATGCTCCAGGCCTTCCCCACACCCCTCCCCTGCACTGTCGGGTACTTCTCTGCTAGGGGCTGGAGGTGAAGGCAACAAACACACTTAGGCCTGCGGGCGGGGACGCCTTCAGGCTCCAGGAGCAGCCCACCTCAGGTGCCAATCCACCACAGCCCTGGCCCTGCCCATCCCACCTGGACCCCTACACCACAGTCTGGGGTCACACCGGGCCTAGGCAGCTGGATGGCAGGCAGCAACATTGCCAAATGCCACCAGCCCAGGTATGTGGGTGGCTGGGCCGGGCCAGTGCAACCTCAGCCCCGTCTACAGACTCCACTGCTCACGGTGCTGTCTGCCAGGACAGCAGGGAGGACGCGGGCAGCGTGGGCTACATGCTGTTGCGGTGTGTACGGCGGGCGGTGGCCTTGGCTGAGGTGTTGGGCACGTGTGCACCCACCCCACCCCACAGCAACCTGGGAGTGGGCACACATCTAACCCAGGCACCGACGGGGCCAGAGGGCACCGCCACCACCCTCTCCCAGCCAAAGGTCATGCCCGGCCTCAGCGACCGGAGTGACGCAGCCTCCTGGTGGGCAGTGGCTGGTCCCACCTGAGCTTTGCAGGCCGAGCCAGGACCAGAGCGCAGGTCCAGGGGAATCCCGCCCCCAGCCCTCCCGGTCCGCGGCTGGCCTGTTTCCAGGGCAACGCCCAGGGCGGGCGGGGCTCAGCAGCTAAAACTTCAATCACGGGTTTCCCCTGGTCCCTCGCCCTGAAGTGACCCCTCCTCTAGCAGGAAGCGCCCTGGGCGCCCACCCTCCCCCGCCTGAAGCCTGCCCTGACCACCAGAGGCTCCACAACGCCTCCTTCTGTAAAACCAGCACCTCACCCCCCGGCCCCGTCCCAGACCCTCCCCGGCCGAGGGAGTCTGGGGCGACACTCCCCGCGCAGGAGAGAGGGGCCCTCACCAGCCACCCGCCCCGCTGGCCGGCACAGTGCCCTGCCTCCCACCAGGGAGCCTGCGGAGGGCCGGGCCCAGGCCCCAGCCTGCGCCCGCCCCACACACTCGCAGGGGACACCCCAGCCAGGCCGAAGCAGGCGCAGGCTCCCCAAAGTCCTCGAGTAGAGCCCGGTCAGGGCTGAGGACAGGCCTGGGCCCGCAGGAGCCTCGGCGCCCATGTGGTGGGGGCTCGGGGAGATGCGCAGAGCCAGAGGCCGCGGCGGTCTCCAGGTCTCAGGGCCCCTGCGGGGAAACGGAGGGATGGGAAGCGCACACACTCGGAATTCCAGGAATGTCAGCTTGGCCCAAGCCGGGGTTTGGATGGCAGCCCCCTCCCCGCGCCGCGCGCTCCGAGTAAACAACTCCTGCAGGCAGGAACAGGGGCGGGACAGGCCCTGGACCCTCCTCCTGGAAGCCTCCAGGCCCCCACCCACTCCCCAGGGCCCACCCCGCTGACATCCGGACCCCGCTGCCTCCCTCACCTCCGCAGCCACCAGCAGCCTCTGCAGCTGAGCCCGGCTCTGACCCCAGGCCACGGTTACTCACGGCCCCTGTCCTGCCCCTCTGCCCAGAGCAGGATGTGCGTCCACTCATCCTGGGGGGAGGGGGCGGGGAAGGGAAGTGGCCTCGGCTCGTGGCTCTGCACGTGGCTGGGTGGGGTATGGCAAATGCCACTGGGGAGGCTGCCCACGGCCCTGGCCAGGGTGGGAGCACAAACCCCAATGTGCAGTGGACATGGCCGGACCACTCTGGAACCAGGAGACCCTTCATCCCCCTTCCCGGCAGCTAAGGCCGACCCGGCGTCGCCCTGAGAGAACGGCAGAGGATGAACACAGGCCCACCCCAGCCAGAAGCCCCAGGCCGGCGCGCCAGCCCACAGCCCCCTTGGGTGCCACTTCGCGGCGCACCGACGCCCACAGCCCACCTCGCCCCTCCGAGGAGCCTCCTTCGCCTCTCACCGCACACTGACCTCCTCATGTCCTCACCCACCCCAGGGGCACAGCCCCCGCACGCCATCCGGGAGTCCCGGGCACCTCCGCTACCTAGGCCTCTGTGGCCCTGCGCTCCAGGGCAGAGCGGAGCGGGTCGTGCCAGTGCAGCCTGCGGGGTCTGCCCAGGGGCCCCCCGTGCCGGGGTCCTCAAGGTTCAGCAGCTCTTCCACGACCTCCCTCCGGGGCCCTCGCCCCGTGCTCAGAGGCGCGTCTGAGCGTCGGGGACCCGGGACGACGGGCAGCCCAGCAGAGCCGGGACCCGGGCGGGCCTCCCCCGACCCCCTTCCCGGGAAGTAGCGGGAGGAACGCGGACGGGGGGCAGGGGGCGGCCGGCGGGGGCCGTAACCGCGCGGCCGAGACCAGGGCGGCGCCCCTAGGGGCCGGGCGGCGGCCGGAATGGGACCCCGGACACCCGGCGGGCAGAGGCCGAGGCGGAGGGACCCTGCACCCGGCGCGGCGGGAAGACCCCCGCGGCCCCCGCCCGCCCTCTCCCCGAGCCCCCGCGCGGGACCCCACTTGTTGCTGCGTGTCGGTCCGGGCTCGAACTCCCGCGCCCCGCTCGCGTGCGGGTCCAGAAGCTCCTGGTCGGACGCCTCGGGCCGCGGGACACCGGCCGCGCGTTCCCCACCCCCGGGCGCGGTACCTGCGCCGCCGCCTCCCGCTCCGGCCGTCCGCTCCCGCCGCGCAGCTGTCAGTCAAGCGGACACGAGAAACGCGAACCGCCGCTGCGGCAGCTTTTTGGCCCCGATCAGACGCCGTCGCGCCGGGACGAACCAAGGCGGCGGGCGGGGGGGGCACCGTCTGCTGCTGCCGCGGCCGCGCGGACCCGAAAGCCCCGGGACGCACGGGGAAAGCCCATCTCGGCGGAAGCCGCGGGCAGCGACGCCAGGGCTGGTGGAGGAACGGCCGCGGCAGCGGAGAACGCGCGGAGCCGGTCCCCCCGCGACAGTGGACGCGCCCGGGGCGGGGCCTGGGGGGATCTTCCCGTGTCGCCGGGCCCCGCCGGGCAGTGTGGGACGCGCCGCCGCCATGATCATTCCCGTGCGTTGCTTCACCTGTGGCAAGATCGTCGGCAACAAGTGGGAGGCCTACCTGGGGCTCCTGCAGGCCGAATACACCGAGGGGTGAGGCGGGGGCTGGGGGCCGGGAGCCTGGGGCTGGGGCCGGAGGCCGGGGAACTGGAGCCGGGGGGCCGGGAGCCGGGAGGCCGGGGGGCCGGGAGCCGGG
>NW_022437152.1:52733-79788 GCF_009761245.1 Sapajus apella | reverse complement strand
GGGCCGGGAGCCGGGAGGCCGGGGGGCCGGGAGCCGGGAGCCGGGGGACCGGGGAACGAGCCGGGAGCCGGGAGCCGGGAGGCCGGGGGGCCGGGAGGCCGGGGGGCCGGGGGACCGGGGAACGAGCCGGGAGCCGGGAGCCGGGGCCGGGGCCGCCCTAGGGTGTGGGCCGGGGCGGGAGGCGCAGCGCTGCCTGGGGCCGGCGCTCCCGTGAGCAGCTTCAGGCCCGACTTCTCCGGCTCCGCTGCATGACTGCTGTCGGGGAACGTTGTCCCCTGAAGTCTGGGGAGAGAACGGAGCTGGGTTTCAAGCCAGTGGCGTCCTGGCGGGTCGCACGCGCCTTGCCCCCCGAAGTAAAGCCCTTGGCCTCCGCCCTGATCGGTCGCTGCCCCCAGGCCCACCCCATGTCCTGCAAACCCCGCTTCAGGACGGGCGGGCGGGCGCGGCGGCTCGCGCCTGTGATCCCAGCATTTTGGGAGGTCAGGGCGGGAGGATCGCTTGAGCCCCGGGAGTTGGACCAGCCTGGGGAGACCCTGTTCTCCAGAGATTTTTTTTTTTAAGCTGGAGTGCAGTGGCTCGATCTCGGCTCGCTGCAACCTCCGCCTTCCGGGTTCCAGCAATTCTCCCGTCTCAGTCTCCCGAGTAGCTGGAACTACAGGCGACTGCCACCATACTTAGCTAATTTTTGTATTTTTAGTAGAGATGGGGTTTCGCCATGTTGGCCAGGCTGGTCTGGAACTCCTGACCTCAGGGGATCCGCCTGCTTCAGCTTCCCAAAGTGCTGGGATTACAAGCGTGAGCCACAGCGCCTGGCCCTCTTGGTTTTGTTTTTAATTCCTGGGGCGTGGTGGCACGCACCTGTGGTCCCAGCTACGTGGGAGGCTGAGGCCACAGAATAGCTTGAGCCCGGGAGGCAGGCGGAGGTTGCAGTGAGCCGAGATCACACCACTGCACTCCAGCCTAAACGAGAGAATAAGACTCCATCACACACACAAGTCCGGGCGCGGTGGCTCACACCTGTGATCCCACCACTTTGGGAGGCTGAGGCACGCAGATCACAAGCTCAGCAGTTTGAGACCAGTCTGGCCAACATAGTGAAACCTTGTGTCTACTAAAAATACAAAAAAAAATTAGGGGTGCTTTTGGGCACCTGTAAACTCAGCTACTTGGGAGGCTGAGGCAGGAGAATTGCTTGAACCTAGGAGGCGGCGGTTGCGGTGAGCCGAGATCGTGCCATTGCACTGCAGCCTGGGTAACAAGAGTGAAACTCCGTCTCAAAAAAAAAAAAAAAAAGAAAGAAAGAAAAGAAAAGAAATGTAGGGCAGACTTGCTGCCCGCCCTCGCCATTGGACTTTGAGGAGCAGGCCGCCTCCTCCGGCGCTTGTCCCTTGGTATTGCTGTCGCCACCGTGCCTGAGTCTTGGCGCCCGGTTGGAGTCTGACCTGTGGCCGCTGTGTCTTGGTCGTATGTGAAGCCTGGCGTGTGTGTGCCAGCCTGCCATAGGTGCTCAGTGCAGCTTGCCTGTGAATGAGGAAAGCGAATGGACGGGCTGAGTGGGCTGTTAGGGTGAGTGGCTAGCAGCCTGTCCAGACCCTTACCCAGTGATACAAAGGGCAGGGGCCTCCCACGTGGCCGCCTCTTTCCCAAGCTTCTGTCTGCACACACGGGAGCCATCAGTGTGGGAATGTTCTGGAGGTTTTGAGAGTGACTGGAGCTAGGTCCCAGGGAAAGTTTCTGATTGACTTGGAGATGAGACAGGTGGCTCCCTGGAGAAGCAGTCTCCCCCTGACTGAAGGAAGCAGAGGTGAGGAAAGACCCCACAGCAGCAGAGTAGGGCTTGTTCTCACAAGGGGTGAACCAGCTAAGGGCGGGCCCCTGGAGAGCCACCCTGCTGTAGATGGTGCTGGATATGGGGAGCTGTACATCAGCACCTTGGTCTTCTAAGCTCCCCCAAATCACTTGTAGTATTTGTTTTGTTTACATTTCTTACATATGTTATACACACACATGTATAGCCAGAGTAGGTGGGAGAAGAGACTCCTCCCGCACCGCCCAGGCATCCAGGCATTTCCGGGTTGCTCCAGCCAGGACTGTACTGCACAATCTCAGCTTCTGATCCACCCGGATTAGATCTGGTCACCTTGCCAGTAGCAGAGGCTGAGGCCAGCAGGCAGTACCCAGAGGCAGGTTGGATGTGGGCTCCAGGCCTGTGCAGACCATGGAGCTCAGCTGACCTCTCCGCCCCTCCCGTTGACACAGGGATGCCCTGGACGCCCTGGGCCTGAAGCGCTACTGCTGCCGCCGGATGCTGCTGGCCCACGTGGACCTGATCGAGAAGCTGCTCAATTATGCGCCCCTGGAGAAGTGACCATGCCAACCATGGGCTGTGAGCGTCCTGCCCTGTGTTCATGAGACTGAGGCATCTGGGGAGGCCTGGCTGCAGTGTGTGGATCGTGTCCCATCCCCCACTCTGGAAGTAAACATCCAGTAAAGGTCTTTGAGAACCACCACGGTCCCAGACCTTACTAGGATGTCAAGGGCCAGGACTGGGCCCAGCTCGCACATTGCAGCAGCCCAGAGAAGCAGGCAGGACCCTTGCAAGCCGGGTCCTGAACCCTCCTAGCCCTGGGTCAGCCTGTTCCACAGGCACTCCTGCAGGAGGCATGGCCAGGAGAGTCTTCCACTTTGGGGCTGTTTGAGGCCCCTGCATTCTGGGAGCTCTTGAGACCGAGCACAGAGTCCTGTACCCTCTCTCTTGGAATCTGAAGAACGGGATTTAGGCTGGGCAAGGGGGCTCCCCCTATAATCCTGTCACTTTGGGAGGTCAAGGGAGGAGGATCACTTGTGTCCAGGAATTGAAGACCAGCCTGGGCATCCTAGTGAGCCCCCGTCTCTGCAAAAAAATTTAATAAATTAGCTGGGTACAATGTTCACACCTGTAGTCCCAGCCACTCAGGGGGCTGAGGCGGGAGGATCACTTGAACTGTGATGGAACCACTGCACTCCAGCCTGGGCAACAGCATGAGACTCTCAAAACAGTTATATAAAAGAAAAAACCAGATTTTCTGGGGCCCAAACAGTCTCAGCTGTGGTCATGGCTGCCAGCACCTGCTGACCCGTGTCTGCTGCTACCTGACCCCAAGGGTCTCACCCAAGCCTAGCAGGGAGTGTAGGCCAGGTTCCTGTAGAGGGAGAAGGCATCACCAGCCTTAAGACGCCCCTAGCTGGGCCGGGAGGTGGCCCTAAGGAGGCCCTGATGTCCTGGCAGTGCTGCCTGTAAGCACCCCAGGTCAGATGGCCCTGCTGCCCAGATAACTGGCATGGTGTCCTCTGGTGGAGGAGTGGGGTCTGCCTGGGGGTCTACAGTTCTGAGCCTTAGAGACGGGGCATGGGCAGTGGGGGGTACAATCAGTGACCAGGCCCTGGCACCCCTCCTACCCTCTGGCCCCCAGCAGGGCTTAGAAGCTCCTCCATGTGAGTCCCCTACTGCCCCCACCCCATCGGCCTGGCATCTCTTACCTGGCATGGCCCCCAGGCTGCACCTTCCCACATCAGCTCCCCACTGGCCAGAAGCATCTTTGGAAACCATTTTCCTCTCCCTCAGGGGCTCTGAACATCTCACCATTTAGGAGCGTGCATAGTCAGTTCTTCTGCTGTGAGGCCTGTGCTTGCTGTCCCTACCATCAGACCTCCCTGCTCTGGAGCCCCATGAGGGTTTTGCCCTCCTGGCTCTGCTCTTTGTCTTGATGCTGACAGTGTGGGTCTGTCTGTCCTGTGGACGTGAGGGCCCTGAGGACAGACCACCATCTGTCCCAGCATAGCGAGCTCGTCCGTCTGTTCCACAAGTGTTTATTGAGCACCTGTATGTGGCAGGGACAGTTGTGGGCATCTGGGATACAGCAGTGAACAAGCCCCACCCCACAGGCACACCGACAGGCAGTGCAGTGACCACACAGCATCTTGGGTGGGGGTGTCAGTGGTGGGAAAGACCGCAGGGGGTCTGGCTGTCGAGGGTCGGGAGGGGCAGAGCTCACTCGGCTTCCCCGGACTGGGAGGGGGCCACGTGGCTGCAAGGCAAAGCCCCAGTACCTGAAGGGCCTCTACCTGCCGGGAACACCCAGCCCTGCCCCACTCAGCAAGTCCCCTTCCAGCCTGCTTCTGACCACCAGGCAGGGAGTGTGTCCAGGGAGCGCCAGGAAACACCCCACCCCCCGTGCCAGCCAGCCAGCGCCCCCACCACTGGGCTCAGGCCTCTGGACTTTGGTGTGCAGCAAAAGGCACTTGAAGCTGCCTCTGGGGTTTGGGTCCCCAGAGGCCCTGGCGATGGCACAGGGTGGGAGGCATCGGGAGCCCAGCCCTGGCGCTCAGTAGTCTCAGCTCAGTAGTTGGGTGCAGCAGCAGCAGCAGCAGCAGCAGGGCACCTTGAGCATGGCTGAGCCAGGGCAGGGTCAGTAGTGCTCTAGCTTGAGGCTCCTATACAGGCAGCAGGTGAAGACCATCCCGAAGACCTGTGTGCAGAGCCGGGCAGGCGTAAGCAGACGCCACGGGGCCACCGGCCGCCTGCCCGAGTCCCCGACAAGGTCACCATCACCCCCACGGGCCCTCACCTGCACACAGGCAATGCCAACGCCCACAGCCCCAATGACCCTCAGGTGCTCCTGGATGAAGGTCTCCAGCTTGGTGATGCAGCCGCCCTGTGGGATCCCAGTGGGTGCTGAAGGTGGGCCCAGGGGGCACCTCCCACTGGCCCTCTCTGCCTCCAGGGTGTCCCAGGCCCACCCCTAGCACCCAGGCAGTCAGGTCCCTGCCAGTGCAGACTCTCACTGGGCTGTCCCCCCACCTCCTTGTAGGTATTAGAGGGGTGGTCCCACTGCCCACAGCAGGCCGCTGCATGTCCCCCCACCCCCACCTTGTTGATACTGCAGACGAGGTCCCCTGCCCACAGCGGGTCGCTGGGGGCCCACCCACCTCCACCTTATAGATGTTGGAGGCGTGGTCCCGCTGCCCACAGCCAGCCACCACCGTCTTGCAGCAGCTGTCAGGGACCACGCGGCCACCGGACTCCCCTGAGTGGATCCACTCGCTGTCCCGCCAGTCCTGTGAGTTGTTGCTGCCACAGCAGTGGAACTGCATCAAGAACAAGGCCGGGGTGAGTCCAGGGAGGCTCTGGACGGACGTGCCCCTCCCAGCACAGCCCACCCACCTCCTGCTGCAGCTGGTCCACAGCGTTGGTCACACCCTCGTGGCCCGGCTGGCGGTAGCGCTTGGTCATGGTGTCCTTCAGGTTCTCCTTGAGCTCCGTGTTCAGCTGGGGTTGGAGTGCAGGAAACTTCAGCCTCAATCTAAGACCCTCCAAGGTGGGGCTGGCAGAGCCCCAGGATGGCAGGGGAGAGGCCCAGGGCCCGGCTCAGACCAAAGGGAACGGCTGGGGCTGGACCTCAGGATGAGGGGAGGTTGGGTGGGGCGGGGTGGCAGTGGAGTGAGTGTGACAGAGGCAGAGAGGGCTTCCGGATTCCCTGGACACCAGCCCGACCTCATGTTCCCCTGCAGAGACCTAGACTCCACCTCCAGGGCCCAGTGGCACGTGGGTCAGCTCTGGCACCGTGGGGGTGGGGGCTGGTGCTAGTCACGAGTGTGTATCTGCGTGTGTGTGCCCCACCTGTGCGTGTCTGTCTGAATGGCCTGCCCAGGCCCCTCACCTGCTGGTAGTAGGCGTAGGCGAGGACACCAGCGATGATCTCCAGCAGAAAGATGATGAGGAGCAGGATGAAGTACTGGGGGGCAAGGACACCCCTGTTCTGAGGCCTAGTGCCTGGGCACCTCGGAGCAGAGCCCCCATCCAGGCTTCCCAGGCTCCAGGTGGGGGCTGAGGGGCTGCCACGCTCCCTGAAACTTGCTTTGGGAGCTGGTGGCTTCCCTCAGCTGGTCCAGCAGGAATGTGGGGACCCACAGGACTGGGCAGGTGGGGAAGGATAGTGCCCCACCCCAACTCGGGCCAGGTGAGCACAGCAAGGCACAGGTTCAAAGCCCCCTTGGGCCCCATCCACACCCCCCGCCCCGTGGCCTCTGCCCTGCTGACCAGACGCAGCAGATTCCGCCGCTCCTTGAAGGTGGCGCAGCAGCCCAGGACCCCGGTCACCATGACGACAGCACCCGCCACCACCAGGATGTAGGCTGTGGCCAGGTAGGTGCCCGAGGCCAGCAGGCTGATGTAGTCACTCTTGAGGGCCAGCGTCCAGATTCCCACTGCCATGACAGCCAGGCCAGCCAGCTACAAGCAGTACACGCTGGTCACCGAGCCTGCCTGGGTCTGAGGGTGGCCCAGGAGGGTGGGGGTGGGGACGGGGCAACCCTTCCTCACCCAGAAGCAGCAGTTGTAGGTAAACAGCAGATACTTGAGGCAAACAGTGCCACATGTTGCCTTCTCGTTGAACTCACCCATCCTGGGGCTGGGGAGGCATAGGAGGGGTCAGCAGGGCCACAACACCAGGCCCGTGACAGGAGGACCGCTAGAAGGAGGGGACACAGATGCCCAAGCCAGCCCAGGAGCTGGGGCGGAGCCAGCCACGGTCCCGGGAGGCCTGCGAAGGAGCCCCCATGGGAACAGGACATGAGCCACTTAGCGACTCAGGAGCCTGACCCAGTATAGCCAGGATAGACCCCTGGTGCGCCCAGACAGGACAGGGGGCCACGGAGGGCCTCCAACCATCACTGCTGACTCACCCCTGCTGGCAGCCGGGGGAGGAAGCCCTATCAGGTCCCTCCAGTGAGCTCACGCCGGCCTGCCCGCCCCCCACGGCATTCCCAGGGGCCCACGTCACAGGCTGGTAGGAGTCTACAGGCCTGCAGTGAGGGCGGAGGAGGCCACTCAGAGAAAGCGGAGGGGTGGGGGTTCCAACAGGCCCCAGCTCAGCCCCTTTCTAAGGCTCTATGGCCCCATTTCCGGTCTGCTAAAGCTCTTCCTCCCGGCCAGAGGGGAAGAATGGATCTCGGAGGCAGGTGGAGCCTGGCAGACCGGGAGGGTTTTTCCTGGACAGCGGCCACACCAACCCGAGGGGCAGCACAGAAACAGGCTGTGCCCCTCCCCAGAGGCCCTGTGCCCGGCCCAGCCCGAAGCAGTGGGCAAGCTGTGAGCACCGGGAAGGCAGGCAGGGTGTGGGGCGCAGACAGCAGCTGAGCGCCCCGGGCGGCGTTTCCAGACAGCACAGCCAAGCCTGGACTTTGACTGCCCCGCCTGCTCGGCCCCACCCTGCTCAGCACTCACCAGCCAGCTGGGAACGACTCCTCCGTAGGACAGGTGGACAGAAGCTCCCCAGGACTCTAGGCTAGAGGGACAAGGGCATGTCAGGTCACAGGGTGCAGGTCTGGTCCAAGGTCCAGAGTGCGCAGGGTTCATTCTGGAGGCAGAGGAGGACTGGCCAAGCCTGGTATTTTGGTCTGGGCTAGGGTGGGGCAAGGCAGAGGACATTTCTTTGTTTTTCTTTTTTGCTTTTTTTTTGGTGGGGGGAAGAGGGGAGTGCACCCTCTTCCAAGCTGGAGCGCAATGGCGCGATCTCAGCTCACTGCAACCTCCTCCTGGGTTCAAGCGATTCTCCTGCCTCAGCCTCTCCAGTAGCTGGGATTACAGCCATGCACCAAGCCACGTGGCTAATTTTTGTATTTTTAGTAGAGACAGGGTTTCATCATGTTGGCCAATCTGGTCTTGATCTCCTGACCTTGTGATCCACCCGCGTCAGCCTCCCAAAGTGCTAAGATTACAGGCGTGAACCACCACCTCGCCCAGTGATTTTATTTTTCGGGAGGGAGTTTCGCTCTTGTCACCCAGGCGGGAGTGCAATGGCAGGATCTCAGCTCACTGCAACCTTCACCTCCTTGGTTCAAGCAATTCTCCTGCCTCAGCCTACTGAGTCGCTGGGATTACAGGTGCCTGCCACCACTCCCAGCTACTTCGTATTTTTAGTAGAGACAGGGTTTGGCCACGTTGGCCAGGCTGGTCTCGAACTCCTGACCTCAGGTCACCCACCCGCCTTGGCCTCCCAAGGCAGAGGTCATTTCTGGCCAGTCTGATCCTGGGAGGGACCTCATGCCTTCCCCAGATGCCCCACCCTGAGCCTTACCTCCAGACCCATCACTGGCCTTTCCCCCACCAAACAGCAGCAGCCACAGCCTGGGAAAGAGGCGCCATGGAGCTGGGGGGACCAGACCTGACCACTGAGCTGAGAGTCACCCTCCGTGACGGAGCTGGGGCCTAATACACGAGGAGTGGCAGGAGCAGACCGTGCCGCCGAGCTGGGGGACCTGCCCCTGGCCTGGCTGTGAGGTCCCAAGCTTTCTGGGGAGCCTGGTTCTGGGCACAGATGCAGCCTCCACCGCCAGGACGCAGCGACCCCCGCTGAGGAGTGGCCCCTCTTCCCAGGAATGCCTGGTCCCTGCGAACCGCCTGGGAAAAGGCCGGCCAGAAAGAGCTCTCCGGCCCTCCCCCAGCCCCCGGGAACTGCACCAGGCCCCCGGGCGGCCCGCGCCCCATCAGGGAGAGCCCCCACAGGCGGGACCCGGGACTCCGCGCCTGCCAGGCGTCCCCGGGCGCTGCAATGAGGTCACCGCCGCCGCCAACCCCGCCCGGCGCGGCCAATGGCGCGCCCACTTGCATGCGGGCGGAGGGAAGGGGGCCGTGTCCAGAGACAATGAGCGGGGTGTCCAGGCTGGGCGTCCCGGGGAC
Organism: Sapajus apella; assembly: GCF_009761245.1. Taxonomy (NCBI): domain Eukaryota; kingdom Metazoa; phylum Chordata; class Mammalia; order Primates; family Cebidae; genus Sapajus; species Sapajus apella. The sequence goes on along the minus strand of NW_022437152.1, from coordinate 71,069 downwards.
GAAGGGGGACGTCAGGCCCGTCCGAGGCCCCGGGAGGCGCCTCTCCCACCCGCCCGGCGCCGCCTCCCGCGGAAGGGCCTGCGAGGAAGCTGGGCCAGGCGGTGGGCGCGGCCTCCCGGGCTCCCCGGGCGCCTGCGGCGGGGCCTCGGGTACTGGGGCGCGCAGGACCTTCGGCCCCCTTGGCCCCCTCGGCCCCCTCGGCCCCCTCGCCCCGCTCGCCCCGCTCGCCCCGCTCGGCCCGCTCGGCCGGCGCCGCGCACTCACTCACCTACCACGCGTCGGAGTTCGGGCCCGGGCGGCGGCGGCGGCGGCGGGGGCGGCTCCCAGCGCGGAGAATGCGCGGCCCGGGGCCTGCGAGGGAGACGCCCCGCCCCGGCCCCGCCCCCGGCCCCGCCCCCGGCCGCAGGCCCCGCCCGCGGCGGCAGAAGCCTGGCAAGTCTGAACCCGCGTGGCGAGCGGGAGCCGGTGGGTGCAGGCGCTGGGGGTCGACCCCGCACTGCGGGGGCCGGGCGAGCTGCAGCCCTGAGGGCGCCAACAGGCCATCAAGGGTCCCCCTATCCAGGGACGGAGGAGCCGAGCGGGAGGCGGGCCCGGAGGTGAGGCGGCGACCCTTGTAGCCAGAGGCCCCGGGCCCTCCTCCATGCCCAACTCCGTCTCTGTCTCCGCACTCTGGAACCGCCCAGAGGCTTCAGGGATCGGCAGAACGGTTGCGGGCCTGGGGCAGGGGAGGGCCTAGCGCTGTGGGCAGACGCAGGAGAGAGGCTAGGCCGCGGGCAGTGTGGACACCCTGGAGACCAGGGCAGGCCGGGGGTCCCAGCCAGAAATACTGGAAGGAGCCACTGGGAGTGGTGCGAGGAGGTGAGGGAGGAAGGCAGGACCGGCCTAAGGCGGCACCAGGAAGCCAAGAGTGGGAGTGAGGAAGGAGGGGGCTCCCCACCCCACCCCGAGCTCATTCATCACTGACACAGATAAGACTGGCAAGGGGCCGGGCGCGGTGGCTCAAGCCTGTAATCCCAGCACTTTGGGAGGCCGAGGCGGGTGGATCACGAGGTCAAAAGATCGAGACCATCCTGGTCAACACGGTGAAACCCCGTCTCTACTAAAAATACAAACAATTAGCTGGGCATGGTGGCGTGTGCCTGTAATCCCAGCTACTTGGGAGGCTGAGGCAGGAGAATTGCCTGAACCCAGGAGGCGGAGGTTGCGGTGAGCCGAGATCGCGCCATTGCACTCCAGCCTGGGTAACAAGAGCGAAACTCCGTCCCCAAAAAAAAAAAAAAGACTGGCAAGGGAAGCGGTGGCCGGGCTCCTGGGCAAGACAGCCGGGCGCCCTGACCCACACACTGTGGAGGGCCCTGTGGGCGCCAGCCTTGATGAGTATGAGTTGGGGGGCATGACCAGGGACACAAGAGGACACACAGGACCTCAGCCCCAGTGCCGCAGGCCCACGTGTTCACCCACACGGCACGCGTGCACAGTGGCCACTCATGCAGTGTGCACACACAGGCTGCGGCTCCCAGACGCATGAAGGCCAAGAGTATGCAGGGCAGGCAGTGGGTTTATTTGACCAGGGGGGTTTTCTGCTGAACTGAGATGGGCTTGATTGAATGGGGACAGAAAGAAGACTGCCAGAGGGCACACGGGACCCTGACCACTCCAGGCCCCTGACCACCCCCAGGCCCCTGACCACTCCAGGCTAGTTCTTCATGTCTTCGGTCAGGCAGGCCTGGGGCCCCCTGGGGAGGGCCCGCATCCTGAGTAGGCACCCCCCACCCATGACAAGTCTCCTGCCAGGGCAGCTTCCAGCTGACGCTCCGTGAGTCACTCGGGGCCCGTCACCGGGCACTGGGAAGGTGGCCAGAGCCGCGTCTGGGGGGCCGAGACCAGCAGCAGCAACAGCAGCAGGTGGGCCCAGGCAGGCGGGCCGTGGTCAGAGCCTTCCTGCGGCTGCTGCCCACCCGCCTGGCCTCGAAGGCGTCCCTGTCGTCCCGCAGCCGTGTGTTCAGCTCCCTAGGGAAGGAGGAGTCCGACATTGAGCCAGTCTGAGGGAGCGCAAGGTTGGGGGGGAGGTGGGCTCTGAGTCCCCTCGACAGAAGAGAGGTGTCTGGCTGGGACTGCAGCATGAGGGGTGAAAGGCAGACATAAGGAAGGACTTCCAGCAGAGCAGAGCGGTAGCCAAGAATGTTGGGGAGCTTGGAGCCCCCGGACTCCGCTGAGCCCCTTCCCTCGCCGGCCTGAGCCTGGCCGCACCTGAGCAGCTCCAGTTGCCGTAGCAGGCTGACTTTCTCTTTCTGCATGTTCCTGGAGACGGCGACCACGTCTCTGTGGGTGGGAGGTGGTGACCCGGCTGCAGGAAGGCTACTAGGGAGCCCCAGGACCCCCAAGAAGACCCTCCCACAGAGTAGGGCTGGGACTTTGAGGTGGGGATGAAAGTGGCGCAGACCTGAGCGCCCGTCGGCCCCTCCCCCGGGACACGCCCCAGGGCCCGCCCCAGCCCGGTTCCCCGGCACCGTTGGGTTTGCTCCTGGCGGCCTCGCGCTTCGCCCTCCAGCCTGCGGATCTGTTCCTGCGCTCCTTCCAGCTGCGCTCGCAGCGCCTCGTGCGCCCGCCACAGCTGGGAGTTCTGGGCCTGCGCCTCCAGGTGCTCCGCAGCCCGGGCCCGCAGCTGCTGCTCTAACTGGAGGGATGGAGACCGGCGAGGAACGCTCCCTCTTCCCCGGGGTGCTGCGCGTGCCCAGGCTCCCGGCAACCCGCGGGCCGGGGGCGCTGAGGCTCAGGGGAGCGCGCACGGCTGGCTGTGGGGACGGGGCTCACCTCCCGCTGCCGCAGGTCCGCGCGTTCGAGGTCCTGCTCGCGACCCTGCAGCTCCAGCTCCAGGCGGCTTCTCCGCTCCCCGCGGGCGGAGTTCTGGGACGCACGGAGGACCACTGAGCCTTCGCCGGCCGCCCGGGCGTGCAGAGGAGGCACACGGAGGGCCGGGGACTGGGAGTGGGCCAGGACGGAGCGGGGTCGGGTGGAGAAGACGGGACGGGCGCGAGGGGTGAGGGCCTGCGGGGTCTCCCTGGACGGGGGGCAGCGGGGCCCCGCAGAGGTGGAGCTGTCAGTGTGGGGTTAATTCGGGGAAGGCGGATTAACCGCGAGGCAAGCGCGGCGGGCCTGCCGGGAGGCCGGGGCCCGAGGCCCACCTGACTTGGCGGGCGCCGGCTTTGCTCGCGAAGCTGCTCCATCTCCTCGTACAGAGCGCGCACCTCCCGCTCGTGCTCGCTCTCGCGCCTTCGGGGGACGGGGAGACCTGGATGAGAACTTGCGGGCGCTGCAGCCCCCCAGCACCCCCTCTGCTTCTGCCTGAGGCCTTCCGCAGGCCCCCAGACCCCACCCGGCGCTCACCTCCGCAGCGCCTGCTCCAAGCCGTCCCGCTCCCGGGCCGCCTCCTCCAGGCAGGCCGACGCGCGTATCAGAACGTCCTCGAAAGAGCTCAGCAGCTCGGGGCGCTCGCGCTGCAGCCGGGCCCAGAGCGTCCTCACAGCCCGCTGCCTGGAGGGCGGGCGGGAACTGAGGCTGGAGCTGGCAGAGGCGGGGAGCAGGCTCCCCTCCGCCCGCGGCAAACCCGTGGGAGACTCCTTGGTCCTGGACCGGACAGGAGCGCTTGCCGCGGGCAGGGCATCCCTCCCTGGAGCGCCTTCCCGCTGCCCAGCGTGGGTGGCGTGTGTGTACCCGGGCAGTGTGTACCCAGCGTGGGTGAGGTGTGTGTACCGGGCAATGCCGGTCTGTGGCCCCGCTCCCGGCGCCGCCCCTCCTCCCTGCAGCCCTGGCTGCTGCCTCCTGAAATGCAAATTCTGCGGGAAATCACGACGGGTGCCTCCCAGGGAGCCGCAGCTGACGCTGGGCTGGGCCTGAGCCTGTGCGGGACCCGCACTCGGGTGACAGGAGCAGACAGCATGCAGGCAGAGAAACAGCAGGAGGGGCGGGTGGCAGGGCCAGCGCCGACTCACTCGCCCAGGACTGGGGCCACCCCCAGCTGCTCCAGCGCAGTGTGGAATCGCTCCTCCTCTTCCTCCTCCTCCTCCTCGTCCAGAGAGCCCCCCGTGCCCTGCATGTCCAACCAGCCCGACTCAAAGATCTCTTCGGGAGCCCTGCCGGGGGTTTCTCCCTGGGCCGACTGCACCCCCACAAACATCCCTGCAGGCATGGAGCGAGCATTAACGGGGCTGTGGGTCACCACCCGGGCTCCGTCCCGTTCACCCTCCCAGCAAGTATCCTGGCCTCTCTCAGGGTCCAGTTTCCTGTTTTTCTTCCTTGTTCTGGTCCTATTGGCCTGGGAACAAGAGGTGACAGGCCGGCTCCCAGTCCCACGGGGCATAGCTCAGGAGAGGAGTGGGGGCAGGAAGATCAGCTTCTGCACACTCCACAGAGCTGGGGACCCCAGGGGCGAGTGCGTGCAGACACCAGCACTGGCCCTGGAGGGAGGAGGAGCACAGGCAGCCCTCAGGGGCCACAGGTGCCCAGCCTCCCGATGGGCGCTCCAGCCTCTGGGCAGTGGGGGATGGGCGGGCCTCAGGCTCACCCAGGCCCAGGCAGAACTCCCGGGGGGTGAGGAAGCCAGTGTGAGCCTGGTCCAGACTTTCAAACACAGCCTCCAGCTGCTCAGGCGTGAGGGGGAGGTCGCTCTGGAGACCCTGGTCAGGGAAGGACAGCAGGGATGAGCCGCTGAGGTCCGCCCCGGGGCCATGGTAGTCTCTTGGGGCCGGGGACTCACCTGCAGGTCGTGCCTGGTGATGAAGCCCTTGGCCTCCTTGTCACATAGCAGAAACAGCTCCCGGGCCTGCTCCAGCATGGCAGCCCGGGGCTCTGCAGGGCCTCCCTCCAGTTCCGCCTCCTCCTCCTGGGTGTCATCAGCCCCAGGCTTTCCCAGGCTGGCCATGGGAACAGAGGGCCTCAGCCTGGCCTTCAGGTGCTGTGAAGCCAAGGGAGGGTCAGAAGAAATTCGGGAGGGGAGCTGCTGGAGTCAACTGCAGGCCCTCCCTGCAGCAGGTGGGAAGGTGGGCAGAAGGCAGGGTGGGGCCAGGGGGCTGGGGCTGTCACTGGGGTGGGTGACAGGTTCAGGGCCTGTGGGTGCTGCCCCATGGGTCTGGCATCTCAGGAAGCTGGAACCCAGGGAGAGGTGAGAGCCCCAGGAGGAGCTGCCCAGTTCAGGATGGGAAGCTGGAGGTGGGGGCAGTCTCAGGGGCCAGTGGAGAAGACCTGGTGATGAGGAAGGTGGCTCCTGAAAGCTGAGAGGGGCGGGCTTGGGGTCAGTGAGGGAGGAGCCCGCCACCTTCTGCAGGTGCAGATCTGACCCCGAGTGAGGGCTCAGCTGGCCCTGACCAAGTCCTCAGCCCCTAGCCTGGGCCTGGGTGGCCCAGCCTCATGACAGCTGGCAGCCGGGCCAAACTCCTCCCTCCTGCCCACCAGCCCCTCCCTCCCCACAACTAAGCCCGCAGGGTGCAGGGGCCAGGTCCCAACCAGCAGAGCCCCTCGCCTCTGACACTCTGCTCAGGAATAGTTTCAGATTCAAAACCTAACACCCCTGCCCCCCCAATCACTAAGGCCCTTCCCTGTCCCAGAACTCCTTGGGACGCCCCACCCCCTAACCAGAGCCACCTGTCCTTCCCACAGCGTCCTCATCCCGGATTCCCAAAGCTGCTCCCCAGTGACACCCGCCTTTCCCCACCGGAAAGCTGGGATCCTGGCCCCTGGCACCACGCCCAGGGTCCTCTGGTATTCCTTAGCCGGGCCACCTCTGCAGAGGGCAAGTCTGAGCAGATGAGGGAAGGGGACCCGAGAGACCAGGGCCATTGCCTCCAGGCCACGTTGTCACCTCACCCTCCAGCTTTCAGGCTAGGCCGAAGGTCCACCCCTGCCGGAAGCCACGGCGGCTGGGCCCCAGGGAGCTGGGAGGATGGGCTGGCCGGGTGCGGCGGCGGCCAGCCGCCTGCCCTCCTGCAACTCTGGAGGCCAGGCCTGCCCTGGCCCCTGCTGCCTCACGTCCCGAGGGGTACCCGGAGTCCCCGACCGACGCGCTCAGGTTTGGCGCGGGCCACGGCGGCTGGGAGAGGGTGTCGGGTGGGCAGCGGTGGAGGGACCTCGGTGGCGGGACCAGCGGGCACCTGCCTACCTGTGAGCTACACTGCCGCACCTGCCTCTCGCCAGGGCCGCTCCTCCCGGAAACGCTGGGCACGCCCCGCCCCAGCTGGGACCCGGACGGGACACCAGGGGCACGGGCCTGGAGCGACCCCTGCCGCCTCACAGCCGCCGAGACCCCCGCTTGGGCGGGCCCGGGGAGAGGCTGCTCCGTGCTGCTGCCGCCTGTCCCCGCCTCTCTGAGCTGCCCTGGTGGCCCGATCTCCATCGGCCTGAGCAAGCAGAGGAGCAGCGATGTGCCCCAGAGACCCAGGGGCCCCCCGGAGCAGGGACAAGGCTGCAGGGGCGGCGTAGACACCAGCGCCTGGGAGGGGCCGCTCCCGTCCGGAGAGCCCGACTTAAGGCGCCAAATGTGTGTGCAGGAAAAAGCCGGGCAGGAAACAGACCAAATGCTTGCATCGTTTATCTCCAGGGGTGGGGAGGCGTTACTCTCTTCCCTATACTGTCCCAGTTTTTAAACAATAAGCATGTCGGCCCAGCGCGGTGGCTCACGCCTGGAATTCCAGCACTTTGGGAGGCCAAGGTGGGCCGATCACCTGAGGTCAGGAGTTTGAGACCATCCTGGCCAACACGGCAAAACCCGGTCTCTACTAAAAATACAAAATAGCCGGGCGCCATGGCTCACACCTGTAATCCCAGCATTCTGGTAGGCCAAGGTGGGCGGATCACGAGGTCAGGAGATCGAAACCATCCTGGCTAACACAGTGAAACTCCATCTCTACCAAAAAAAAAAAAATTAGCCGGGCGTGGTGGCATGCGCCTGTAGTCCCAGCTACTCGGGAGGCTGAGGCAGGAGAATCACTTGAATTCAGGAGGTGGAGGTTGCAATGAGCCAAGATCGAGCCATTGCACTCCAGCCTGAGTGACAAAGTGAGACTCCATCTCAAAAAATATATATACAAAATTAGCTGGGCGTAGTGGTGCACACTCATCATCCCAGCCACTCGGGAGGCTGAGGCAGGAGAATGGCTTGAACCCAGGAGGCGGAGGTTGCCGTGAGCTGAGATCGCACCACTGCACTCCAGCCTGGACAACAGAGCGGGACTCCGGCTCAAAACCAACAAAAACAATCAACATGTAACGCTAGAAAATGTTGAACTTAGCAGTATTCAGCGAACCAGCTGGGGCACATGAAGGTCCCACCTCAGCAGCCCGTCCCAGCACTCCTGACTAGGGCTCCCCTCTGGGGAGGGGTGGAAAGAGGAGCTACATGAGGCGCAAGTGGAACCCTCCTGCCGAGAAGAAAATTCCACTGGAGACAGAGGAGCCCGCCCCAGCCCCAGCCCCAGCCCGGCCCCTCACCCACCTGTAGGGCTGGCCTCATGGTCCCGCCCAGCAATCCTGGGGGCTGCGAGGCCTCTGCTTCTCAAGGGAAGGGGCCCAGAACCCAGCTGAACCACAACCGGCTGGGCTTATGGGACAGGACCTTGAGACCAAGGGGGTTGGCCCCTGGCACAGGCGCACCAGGGACCTGCCTGGCCGGCTCACCCGGTCCCAGATCCCAGAACCAACCGTTATTGTTGGCAGGGGGCTGCCACCACAGCCACCCACGCCTTCTGGGAGGAGCAGGTGGGGGCTGGCTCTGGACAGCCAGCCAGGCCCAGGGCTCTGCTCCAGCAGCCTCAGGCCGTGGGTCCTTTTTTGTTATCAAGGAGGGCTGGCCTTCTCCTCTCAGACGGCCTCCCTGCCATGCAGCGTAAGCTCTCAGGAAAACACTTCTCCAGCACAGCGCTGACCTCCCTCAGCTAGGACCTCACCTGCCTCCATATCCCAGCCCCCTCCCCCACTGTGTACTGGCAGGAGGCTGGGTATGGGGGGGCAGGGGAACAAGAGCATGTGTGCATGAAGCCAGAAAGCCTTGTGGAGCGGGGGACAGCTTTGGGCCAAATGCCCAGGTTGGAGCAGCCACTCCAGCAAGCTGGGGAGGGGCAAGCGCTGCGCTGAAGGTGAGGACCACACACCGACCCACCCACCCGGCCAGCTGTGTGTGTGCCCTGACTCGGGTCCTCCGCGCTCAGCTTCAGGAACCTCGGCCTCTACAGCTGTCCTGCCCCAAAAGCCACACACCCCGATGTGTCATTGTGTGATGGGAGGGGCAGGTGACACCTTTTGCACACATTTTCCTGTTTTATTTACCAAGGATCTTGGTCCCAAATAGTTCCGTCGGCTCTCAGAAGGCTGTGGCCAAGGGTCAGCCAGGAGGCCTCCGAGCAAAGTGGGGGTCGTGAGGATGGGTCCTAGCCAAGGGGTAGGCAGGAATGCACCAGGCTCACATGTGCCTGTAGGGGGTGCCCAGGCCAGCCTGGCACGTTCCACATGCCAGGCCCAGGACTGCGACGCTGGAAGCCCTGGCCTGCAGCTGTGGAGATGCTGGTCAGCTGAGGAGCGCCCGTGCCTCGCCACGACGCTCCCCAGCAAGCCGGCAGTCACATACAAGCGAAGTGGGCAGAGGCTGGGCTGCAGCATTTATTACATGTGCTTTGGCGAAAATAAATAATTCTTCACACAGGCTTTTCAGCAGGACACGAAAAACGTGGAGGGAAGAGCAGCTGCAGAGTTCTCGGAGTAAGGGTGGGAGGGGCGCGGGCAGCACGGGGAAGGACGACTAAGGCACAGGTGCGCGGGCCTCAGCGGCCCCGGGGGGGGGGTGGTGGGGTGCAAACCTCCCCACTCAGTGCAGCTGTGAGTGGCTGGCGGGGATCCCCCGCAGGGCCCCCTCCTCCTCACTCCGCAGTGGTCATGGACAGGGGTCGGGGTATCGGGCAGCCCCAGGGCACCGACTCACGGGCCGGGCTGCAGGAGCGGGGCGCTCGGCGAGGGGGCGGGGTCAGCGGGGCGGGGCGCTCAGCGAGGGGGCGGGGTCAGCGGGGCGGGGCGCTCAGCGAGGGGGCGGGGTCCGCGGGGGCGGCGGGCGCGCGCATGCGCAGAGCGTCCGGCGGGAAGGCCACGTTGGTGCAGAAGAGGCCGAGCAGCAGCTGGCGCTGGCACTCCTCCCACTTGGCCAGCGCGTCCCCCAGCGACAGGTTGTTGCGCATCCACCCGGGCAGTGCGTCGCTGTAGGCGGCGCAGGACAGCGGCACGGAGGGCAGCGACTGGGCGCGGCGCAGCTCCACCTGCTCCGACAGCCTGCGGGGCGGGGCCGGGGCAGGGAGGGCTTCAGTGCCGGGCACGGGCGCCGCGGGCTGTGGACGGGCAGGCGGGCGCGCGGTCGGCGGCTCACCTGGAGGGCAGGTGGCGGCCCAGCTTCCTCTTGGCGCGCATCACCAGGTACTGGCAGATGCTGCCCGTCTGCTCCTTCATCCACCGGATGTCCTCGGGAACGTCGGGCAGCCACTCCAGCAGGCTGGGGAGGGGGCGAGCGCGCGCTCAGGGGCTCGGCCAGGCCCACACGCCCACCCACCGGGCCCTGTCTGTGCCGCGATTCGGCACCGCCCACCCCACCCGACCTTCCTGGTGACCATCACTTGCGGATGATGCCCAAGTCCGTCCCTGGGGCCCCTCTCCCGACCCTCCTGCCCCCACACCGGATGGTGAAGGACACGGCGCTCTCCAGCGGCAGCGTGTAGGGCACCATCATGGCCGTGGCCAGGCGCACGGGCAGCATGTTGGAGAGGGTGGTCATCAGGTCCCTGGGCTCCACACAGGCCTCCAGCAGGGCTGCGGGCGGGCGGGCAGGAGGTTGGCGGCCAGCGGAGGCAGGGGAACCCAGGACCCGCTCGGCTTCCCTCCCCTCCTCGCCGTCCCTTCCTCTCTTCCCTCCCCCTTCCCCTCCTCCCGTCCCTTCCCGTCCCCGAGGTGCACCCTCATTAAGCCGAGCGGGCAGGTGCTCCAGGATGTGACCTTCCCCCGACGGCTGCGAGTGATCCTCCGCTCGGGCGCTCTCCACGGCCTCGTCCTCCTCCTCGTCCTCTGGGCCGTCAGGGCGAGTGGGGGGCAACGCCAGCAAGGGGTTGGGCCGGTTCAGGAGGCCTGGGGTGGGGACGAGAAGGGATTCCCAGTTAATCAGCGCGGCCGCGGCCGGGTCGGCTGGCCGGCTGGCAGAAGGCAGCATGGCCGAGCCAGCCCGCCCACCCCGCCGTCCCGCGCACCGTTCCGCCGCAGGAAGCGCAGGCCGTCCCGGTAGCCCTGCTTGCACATCTCCCGCAGCACCTGCAGTGAGAAGGATGAAATGGAAGTGGGCGGCCCGCGCATCCCCGGTCGGCTTCTGGAGTCCCTGACAGCCACCTCCCTCCGCAGCCCCCAGCCCCAAAACCTATCCTAGATCTAGAACAAGATCGAGGCTGGACAGGGAGGCTGCACAGGAGGCCGGGTGCTGCGGCCCATGCCTGTAATCCCAGCACGCTGGAAGGCTGAGGCAGGCAGATCACTTGAGGTCAAGGATAGGAGACCAGCTTGACCAACACGGCAAAACCCCGTCTCTACTAAAATTACAACAATTAGCCGGGCGTGATGGCACAGGCCTGTAATCCCAGCTACTCGGGATGCTGAGTCAGGAGAATTACTTGAACCCAGAAGGCAGAGATTGCAATAAGCCCAGATCACCCCACTGCACTCCATCCTGGGTGACAGAGTAAGATCCTGTTTTTGTTTTTGTTTTTTTTGAGACAGCGTCTCGCTCTGTTGCCCAGGCTGGAGTGCAGTGGGGTGATCTCAGTTCACCACAACCTTCACCTCCCAGGTTCAAGTGATTCTCCTGTCTCAGCCTCCCGAGTAAACTGGGATTACAGGCGAGTGCCTGGTAATTTTTTTTGCATTTTTAGTAGAGACAGGGTTTCGCTATGTTGGCCAGGCTGGTCTCAAGCTCCTGACCTCGTGATCCACCAGCCTCAGCCTCCCAAAGTGCCAGGATTACTGGTGTCAGCCACCGCGCCCAGCAAGACCCTGTCTCAAAAAAAAAAAAAAAGAGGCTGGCTGTAGTGGTTCACGTCTAAGCTCAGCACTTTGGGAGGCTGAGGCAGGCAGATCACCTGAGGTCAAGAGTTTAAGATCAGCCTGGCCAACATAGTGAAATCCTGTCTCTACCAAAAATACAAAAATTAGCCAGATGTGGTGGTGGGCGCCTGTAATCCCAGCTACTTGGGGGGCTGAGGCACGAGAATTGCCTGAACAGAGATTGCAGTGAGAGAGGAGCTGGACATGGAACCTGCTAGACAGAGAGGTTAGACAGCGAGGCTGGGTGGGCCATCTGCCCCTGGAGAAGTTGTGCATTTCCCCCAGCCCTCAGAAGAGGCCGCACAGACTCCCACCCTACCCCAGGCACTCAGGAGAAGTCAAGGTGCCCAGTGAGGAGAGGCTGGGCAGACCAGTCCCTGGAGCAGGGCTCACCATGGGCTCAGGCGGGAAGAGGGCCTTGGAGAGGCGGTAGAGGTTACGCAGGTTGAACTGGATGCTGGTGTTGGTGACCCGAAGCTCGTGGATGTTGGTAGAGCTGTCCTGTGGGCAGATGTCACTCTCGCCCGAGAAGGGGGACACCGTGATGGTGTTCTTCAGCTCGTAGAGCGGCAGGTTGTCTGAAATGCCACCATCCACATAGCGCTTCCGCAGGACACACAGACAGGGCTGTACATGAGGGCCTGCCGGCTGTGCCAGCCACCCCACCCAGCCACCAAGGGCCCCATTCAGTGGCTATTTCATTTGAGCATTTTATCCACTGGGCACTGGCTGTGGGCCAGCTGGGGCACTGAGCAGATCACAGATGGCCAGGGGCGGGGGGCAGGGGCAGAGAGCCACAGGAAGCGTGTGTTGCCATAGCTGCCCTGTTTCTTGAGTAACACAGGGATGTGGCTGTCAGGGACGCTAGGGACTGACAGGGGAAGTGGGGTAATGTGGTGGCAGAGCAATGGCCTGAGGGGACAGTGCTCAGCGGCCTCCTCCTCTGTCCCTCATCCCACATCCCACCCATGGAAGGTGCTCAGGGTTTGGGATACTCACCACCCCCTGGAGGGAGGGAGGGATGAGGCCGCAGTACACAGGGATGAACGTGCTGCAGACATTGGCCTTCGGGGCAGGGACAGAGCACAGGAGAGTGAGCAGGGGCCTTGGGGTTCGTGCTGCCCCCCCCCCCCCACCATGGCTCCCCCAGGCCCCCCCACCTGGATGAGCTCGTCCTTGGAGTTGAAGTGGGATATGATGACGTTCTCGCCATCCGACACGCGGGTCAGGGAGATGCCCAGGCGCCCACTGGCACGCTCGTGGCTGTCAGCAGGCAGGGTCTTTAGCAGGCAGCCACGGATGGTCTTCACCAGGTTGAAGGAGGGGTGCAGGGGACCCAGGAACCGCTTCCGGGCCTCTTTAGACACCTCGATGATGTTGGCACCAGCCTCACCTGGGGCAGCATGACCGAGGTTAGGGCCCAGCACTCCTGGGCTTAGGAACCCACCTTCCTTCGTGGCCCCGTGCCCAGGGCTCCATGGCATACAGACCCTGGAGGAGTCCCAGTGCCCATGGGGCCTGGCTCACAGCTGGGACTTTGGCTACCTCCCATGGGACTGCAGACAGCAGAGGCTGGTCAGCTGAGACCAGGACCTGCCCTCTGCCTGGTATTTCCCAACTGCCTGTCCCCATGAGTCACTGGGCCTGGTGTGGCATCCAGCCCAGGACAGGGGACCAGGCAGACGCTCAACTCTGACCAGTCTCAGTCTTCACCCACTTGGCCAGATCCAGTGGGGGGATGGGGCAGACCCACAAAGCCAAGCCGGGCACTCAAGTCACAGCTCACAGGCCTCGGGGGTGTTGGGCTGGAAGCAGTCGGGGCCCAGTCCCTAGGAAGGCATACCTGTGTCCCACTGCAGCCAAGAGCAAGCACCCCAGCCAGATACTCCTCTTGGGGCTCAGGGGTGCTGGCCAGCATAGGACTAGTCCCTAGGAGTGGTCAGGAACCTTGGGGGAGGAGCTGAGGTCTGAGCCTTCCTCCAGGGCATGGCCCTGGTCAGGAGTGGGGCAGCGTGGGGCTAGGGGCTTCTCAGCCAGCACCTGCTGAACTAGGGGCTTCAGCTGTGCACGACCACCTGAGAGTCGGAGTCTTGTTGGGAGCAGGGTGGGAGGCACTGTGGGAGAAGCATCCCAGGCTGGGGTAGCAGGGACCCTGATGTGTCTGGAAGCCAGGGGGCCGAATGACAGGTGCTTGTCTGAGGCCTCTGTGAGAGGGAGAGGGCTGACGGGGGCTCTTCCAATAACGGCTCTAGTTATTGGGATCTGGGGGGGTTAACTTCTGTGGTCCAGCCCCATCCCTCCCAGGACAAAGATGAGAGGAAGAGGTCAAGGGCGAAGGCTGGACAGGCTCCTGCTGAGCAGGGCGCCCCTGGCATCTTGGGTGTCCTTGCAGGCTGGGAGCTGGGCAGCAGTTCCAGGACTCCTGAGGTCATGTGCTGTAAACACAGCTTCCTCATGGCAGCCTATGTTACCAGCCGAGGCCAGCCCAGCACACAGAGATCTGCGCCCTCCTGACCACAGGCTCCAGAGCTCAGAGGCACCCTCACCCATGACGTGTGCCAAAGTGGTGGGCCGCGCCCGGGAGCCAGGCCACAGGGCACCGCGTGTGAGGAGGGCAGGGGAGCCCCTCACTCCAGCCCAGACCTCAGCGGGGCTCCTCCTCCCGGGCCTTGGGAAGGACCAGGCCACGGTTCCCGGACGCCTCACAGAGGCCACTCCCGTGCCAGGCCCCCGATAACAGCCTGGAACTGCGGAGGCCCCGGACACAGTGACCGACCGCTGGCGCCGGGTGTAACATCCAGGGCCCCGGGGTGGCTTAGGTCCCTCTTTGGGTTCACGGTCCGGTCCACGAGCTACTTCTCTGTCCAATGAGGCCGCTTCTGCGGCACCCGCCCGCCCCGCAACCTCTGCGCCCGAGAGGCGGCCCCGGCACCCTCGGGGCAAAACAAGCCAGGCCCCGCCCCCGGGCCAGCGACCCGAGTGGGCTCCTCGCGGGTTGGGGCGCGAACAGGAGCCCTCCCCACGGCGCCCACCGAGAACGCCCCCGGCCCCGCGGGCACCCCCGCTCACCCAGACAGGCCCCGGTGACCAGCGCCGTGGCCGTGAGCGCCCCGGCCGAGGCGCCGTAGATGTGCGCGGCGTTGGCCACCAGGAAGGGCGCGTGCTCGCGGAGGCAGGAGGCCACGCCGACGTGGTAGACGCCGAGGAAGCCGCAGCCCGCGAACGAGATGTTCCACGTCGCCTCCCGGGGAAACATCGCGGCGGCGGCGGCGGCGGCTCCGGGCTCCGGGCCCCGGGCCTCTGCGCGCCGCTCTAGCTCCGGGCCCCGCGGGCGGAGACGAAGAACCTGCGCGGGCGGCGCGGGGGCGGCGCTTTTAAGTGCGGGGCTCACGGAGGGGGCGGGGCCGGCGCGCGGGGACCAATCGCGGCGCGCGGGGAACGGCCGTGCCCTGGGGCTCCGCCCCCGCCCAGGACCCCGCCCCCCGCGCTGGGCCCCGCCCTCCGCCGTCCGCCCCGGTGGGCACGCAGGGGGCTCGTAGGGGTGCGGGGTGGGCCGAGCGCAGGCCCCCGAGCCTGGAGGCCGGAAGCCTCGCCCAGATCTGGGTACCCGCGAGAGGGGGCTCGGATTTCAGGACAGCCGCCGCCCCTCCCCACCGGGTCCTCCTGTCTGTCACACCCACCCGGGACACGGAGGAGCTGGCCCCCGGAGGAGCACCCCCAGACCTGAAAGCCGCCCAGGCCTCGGGACCCCCGGGGGCCACTGGCTCACACACAGACTGACCCATAAACATCTAAGGCCGGATGTGAGTCCTGCAAACCCTTCGTGGGGGACCCCAGCTCCGCAGACCCACGTGCCCCGACGTGGGGTCTCACCCCTGTCCCGCGCCCGCGGCCCCTCCGGACCTTGGCCTCTTACCTGGGTCTGTACCTGGGTCCGGCCCTGCCTGTTCAGGCTTTGGGGCTGCCTGCGTGTGACTGGGGCCCGCCCCGTCCCCGATAATTGCCCCAGAGGTAGATCCCTTCTGGGTGATGTCACCCTCCCGCCCCTTTTCCGCATTTTTCTCCTGGTCTGTGGAGCAAGCCGCCCTTGGCTTGGATCCAGGATCCCGCCCTGCACCTCACACCACCCCAAACGAGAGGCTGGCTTAGGTTGGGGTGGGAGGTAATGAGATTCTGTCTCCCCAGGAACACTCGCTCTCTGTTGTCAGGGCTGCAGAGGGTCTGGGATAGGGCATGGGGCTGCCCTCAACCCTGGCTCAGTTAGAGGAGCCTTCCCAGGATGGGGCCATCTGTGGGGATGCTGTCCAGTCCTCAACCCCTCCCAGCCATCCCCGAGAGCAGTGGGAAGTCAACCCCTCCCAGCCCTACTGGGGGCAGGTAGGCACCTGTTACAGAAACTCAAAATGAGAGGAGGCCGGGCGCGGTGGCTCCCACCTGTAATCCCAGCACTTGGGGAGGCCAAGGGGGCCAGATCACGGAAAGCTGGAAGTTCGAGACCACCCTGGCCAACGTGGTGAAACCCCATCTCTACTAAAAATACAAAAATTAGGGCCAGGCACGGTGGCTCACACCTGTAATCCCAGCACTTTGGTAGGTCAAGGCAGGCAGATCACCTGAGGTCAGGAGTTCAAGACCAGCCTCGCCACGTGATGAAACCCCATCTCTACTAAAACTACAAAAATTTGCCGGGTGTGGTGGTCCATGCCTGTAATCCCTGTGATCCCGGGAGGCTGAGGCAGGAGAATTGTTTGAACTGGGGAGGTTGCGGTGAGCTGAGATCATGCCATTGCACTCCAGCCTGGGCAACAAGAGCAAAACTCTGTCTCAAAAAAAGAAAAACGAGAGGAAGTAGCCAGGTGTGGGGCACCTCAGGGGTCTTGGGGGGTTCCCCTGGGGACATGAGGCCCAGTGGAGCTCTGACAGCTAAATTAGCGGACAGGGCTGTAGGCCCCCAGTCGGCCTAGCGGGACAGGGGAAGGCTGTGGGGGAATGAGGGGAGAGAGAGCAGCTGGGCCCCAGCGGTGGGAGAGGGCCAAGCAGGGAGGATGTGACCATATTTGACTTGAAAGGACTCCTCCTAGGCCAGGCTCAGTGGCTCACACCTACAATCCCAGCACTTTGGGAGGCTGAGGCTCGTGGGTGGGGGATTGTTTGAGTTCAGGAGTTTGAGACCAGCCTAGGCAACATAGCTTGATTCCCTCCATACAACAAATTAAAACATAAGCCAGGGGTGGTGCGCACCTGTAGTCTCAGCGCCTCAGGAGGCTGAGGTTGGAGGGTCGATGGCTGGGCTGCGTGGGAGTGAGTCCCGATCACGCCACTGCACTCCAGCCTGGGTGACAGTGAGACCATCTCAAAAATAAAACGAGACTCTCCCTTTCTCTGCACGTGGGGCCTCTTCCAAATCTTTGGTGGGAGGTACACTGTGGCCAATACACAGTGGGCTGCCGTGTGGGGGGCGGGGCTTGCCTGGGATGTCAGGAGCCCCCTGTGACTGGATGGGGGCGACCCTGCTGGAGGTCGCAGGGCTTAGGGTGCGATGAAGCAGGGATGGAAGTCCAGGGCTCCTCAGGGCAACCGCCGACGGGGAAGCCAGGGACTAAGGGTCCTGCTGCAGGAGAGGCCGGGAGAGGTCAGGGTCCCGGCCTTAGCCCCATCTGAGGTGCTGTTGCCTTGATGGTGTGTGGCTGCCCCAGCACAGGGAGACCTCTGCTCCCATTTCCACAGCTGGGTCAGGCTGTTTGGGGTACATATTCCTCCCTCCAGGCCCCTGGGAGGCTCAGGAACCAGAAACCAAGCGGTCTTTCCCGGAATCCTGGCTGGGGCGGAGCACCCCACCAGCAGCACAAGCTCCAAGGGGCGGCTGGATGAGAAACCCCAGGCGGTGTCACACCCCACTCCCATGACCTCCAGGCGACACAGGCCCTCTCCCTTCAGGGTCCAAGGCTGGAACTGTGAGAAATGCACCCTGAACCCTAGTTTCACTCCTGCGGGGGGCCCTGCCCTGAGCCTGGGCCACCAGTGCCCCAGCCTCACCCCTACCCCTTCTGTCGAGCACTGCTCCCCGGCACTCCCTGGCTGCACCCTGCTGGGGACATTTCTCTTTGCTTCCTCCTCCATCTGCTGCCCCAGCCCTACCACGCACGTTCCAGCCTCCTCCACTCCTCACCTGGCTCTACTCATAAGTCTGCTTTTATAGGGAACCAAAAAAAGGTGTTTTTTTTTTGAGACAGTGTCTCACTCCCTCACCCAGGCTGGAGTGCAGCGGCAGAATTCAGTTCACTTGAACTCCTTCGCCTCCCGGGTTCAAGTGAGTCTCCCGCCTCAGCCTCCTTGGTAGCTGGGATTACAGGTGCCCGCCACCAAGCCCGGCTAGTTTTTGTATTTTTAGTAGAGACAGGGTTTCACCATGTTGGTCAGGCTGGTTTTGAACTCCTGGCTTTGTGATCCACCTGCCTCAGCTTCCCAAAGTGCTGGGATTACAGACATGAGCCACCGTGCCTGGCCGAAAAGGTCATTTAAAAAATATTATTAGGCCGGGCGCGGTGGCTCAAGCCTGTAATTCCAGCTCTTTGGGAGGCCGAGGCGGGTGGATCACGAGGTCAAGAGATCGAGACCATCCTGGTCAACATGGTGAAACCCCATCTCTACTAAAAATACAAAAATTAGCTGGGCATGGTGGTGCGTGCCTGTAATCCCAGCTACTCAGGAGGCTGAGGCAAGAGAATTGCCTGAATCCAGGAGGCGGAGGTTGCGGTGAGCCAAGATCGTGCCATTGCACTCCAGCCTGGGTAACAAGAGCGAAACTCTGTCTCAAAAAAAAAGAGAAAAAAAATTATTAAGGCAGGGCGTGGTGTCTCACACCTGTAATCCGAGGACTTTGGGAGGCCCAGGTGCGTGGGTTGCCTGAGCCATGAGTTTGAGACCAGCTTGACCAACATGGTGAAACCCCATCTCTACAAAAAGATACAAAAATTAGTTGGCTGTGGTGGAGCGCACCTGTAGTCCCAGCTACTCTGGAGGCTGAGGTCGGATGATCACTTGAGCCTGGGAGGTCAAGGCTGCAGTGAGCCAAGATGGCACCACTGCACTCCAACCTAGGCAACAAAGGGAGACTCTGACTCAAAAAATAAGATAAAATAAAAAACAAAATATGGCCGGGCGCGGTGGCTCAAGCCTGTAATCCCAGCACTTTGGGAGGCCGAGGCGGGTGGATCACGAGGT
>NW_022437152.1:42757-52333 GCF_009761245.1 Sapajus apella | reverse complement strand
TGGCAGGAGAATTGCCTGAACCCAGGAGGCGGAGGTTGCGGTGAGCCGAGATCGCGCCATTGCACTCCAGCCTGGGTAACATGAGTGAAACTCCGTCTCAAAAAAAAGAAAAAAAATATATATATATACACCGGGTTCAGGGGTGCATGCCTATAATCCCAGCACTTTGGGAGGCCGAGGTGGGTGGATCACCTGAGGTCAGGAGTTCCAGACCAGCCTGGCCATCATGGTGAAACCCCATCATTTTTTTTAAAAAAAGAAGAAACCTTATCTCTACTAAATACAAAACATTAGCCGGGCATGGTGGCGGGTGCCTGTAATCTCAGCCACTTAGGAGGCTGAGGCAGGAGAATCACTTGAACCCGGGAGGTGGAGGTTGCAGTGAGCCGAGGTGACACCATTGCACTCCATCCTGGGCAACAAGAGTGAAATGCCATCTCAAAAAAAAACAAATATATATATATATGTGTGTGCGTGTGTATATGTATACACATACACACAGAGGGCAGTCACAGTGGCTCACGCCTGTAACCCCACCACTTTTGGAGGCTGAGGCAGGCGGATCATTTGAGGCCAGGAGTTTGAGACCAAGCTGGGCACCATGGTGAAACCTCATCTCTACTAAAAATACCAAAATTAGGCCGGGCGCGGTGGCTCACGCCTGTAATCCCAGCACTTTGGGAGGCCGAGGCGGGTGGATCACAAGGTCAAGAGATCGAGACCATCCTGGTCAACATGGTGAAACCCCATCTCTACTAAAAATACAAAAAATTAGCTGGGCATGGTGGTGCGTGCCTGTAATCCCAGCTACTCGGGAGGCTGAGGCAGGAGAATTGCCTGAACCCAGGAGGCGGAGGTTGCGGTGAGCCGAGATCGCGCCATTGCACTCCAGCCTGGGTAACAAGAGCTAAACTCCGTCTCAAAAAAAAAAAAAAAAAAAAACCAAAATTAGCTGAGTGTGGTGGTGCCTGCGTGTACTTCTAGCTACTTGAGAAACTGAGGCATGAGATTTGCTTGAACCTGGGGGGCAGAGGTTGCAGTGAGCAGAGATCGAGCCACT
The DNA here is from genome assembly GCF_009761245.1 of Sapajus apella. Classification (NCBI taxonomy): domain Eukaryota; kingdom Metazoa; phylum Chordata; class Mammalia; order Primates; family Cebidae; genus Sapajus; species Sapajus apella. Next base: position 51,273 of record NW_022437152.1, on the reverse strand, counting down.
GCACTCTAGCCAGGCCAGGCACGGTGGCTCACACCTGTAATCTGAGCACTCTGGGAGGCCGAGGTGGGTGGATCACCTGAGGTCAGGGGTTTGAGACCAGCCTGGCCAATGTCGTGAAACCCCCGTCTCTACTAAAAATACAAAAAAAATTTGCCGGGTGTGGTGGTCCACGTCTGTAATCCCAGGTACAAAAATTAGCCAGCCATGGTGCGTGTGCCTGTTAATTCCTGCTACTTGGGAGGTGGAGGTTGGAGCAAGACTCCATCTCAAAAAAAAAAGAAAAAAAAAAGGTATCTCTGGAAAATATGTCATGATCTATGGGGAAAAAAAATTTTTTTTGAGACCATTTCACTCTTGTTACCCAGGCTGGAGTGCAATGGTGCAGTCTTAGCTCACTGAAACCACCTCCTGGGTTCACGTGATTCTCCTGCCTCAGCTCCTGAGTAGCTGGAATTACAGGTGCCCACCACCATGCCCAGCTAATTTTTTTTTTTTTTTTTTTTTGAGACAGAGTCTCACTCTGTCGCCAGGCTGGAGTGCAATGGTGTGATCTTGGCTCACTGCAACCCCCAACTCCCTGGTTCGATTCTCCTGCCTCAGCCTCCGAAGTAGCTGGGCTTACAGGCACGTACCACCACGCCCAGCTAATTTTTGTATTTTTAGCAGAGACAGGGTTTCACCATGTTGGCCAGGCTGGTCTAATCTCCTGACCTCGTGATCGGCCCACCTCGGCCTCTGAAAGTGCTGGGATTACAGGCGTGAGATTTTTGTATTTTTAATGGAGATGGGGCTTTGGCACGATAGTCAGGCTCGTCTTGATCCCCTGACCTTAGGTGATCCACCTGCCTGGGCCTCCCCAAGTGCTGGGAATACAGGCACCCCAGGAGATGGTCTGCCCCTTCCACCTTGGGTTTAGGATCAGCAACTCATGGAGAAGGTCCTGGGATGGAATGTTTTGAAAGCATTTTGAGGCTGGACATGGTGGCTCACGCCTGTAATCCCAGCACTCTGGGAGGCTGAGATGGGCGGATCACCTGAGGTCAGGAGTTCAAAACCTCACCTCTACTAAAAATACAAAAAACTAGCTGGGAGTGGTGGCAGGCACCTGTAATCCCAGCCACTTGGGAGGCTGAGGCAGGAGAATCACTTGAACCTGGGAGGCAGAGGTTGCAGTGAGCCGAGACTGTGCCATTGCACTCCAGCCTGGGCGACAAGAGTGAAACTCGATGTCAAAAAAAAAAAAAAAAACCAAGAAATAAATAGCATTTTGGGTCCCCCTACATTTCGGGACCTTCTGTGGCTCCCTGGCTGCCCCCACAACCCACATTCCCTCCCCTCTGGGGACTCTGCCTTCCTCCAGGTGCTCCCCATGTGCGGGAGGCTCCCTAGCCACTCCAGCTGTCTCGTGTTAGATCCCATTCACCCTCCCAGAACTGAAGTGCTTACACAGCAGGTGCAGCCCACACCAAAGCCAGTCCATGGGCTGCTGCTCGCAAGCCTGGGGTAGAAGGGGCAGATCATCTCCTGGGGTGCCTGCACCGGTGGGCAAAGACCCTGAGGCCCAGGAGAGTTGGTACGGAGTAGGGCCAGGAGGGTAGAGAGGCTGAGAGGGGACAGCGATGGCCTGTCCTTAGCCCCATATTCCAGGCCGTGGCCTGTGGGGGGAGGGCAGGCCCACCCCAAAGAACTCAGTTCAGTGGCACGTGGCTCTGTGGTCATGGCCCGCAAGCCCCGAGCACATCTGCCCAGTAAGGCAGGGGTTGGCTCATGAACAGCAGAAAAACAAGCCCCGAAGAGCTGAGGGATTGTGCAAGCTGCTCAGGGCATCAAGGCAGAGCCATGACCCTGCAGGGGAAGCCAGGGCCGCTGTCACCCCCAAGCTGGGCTCACTTCCTGCATTCATTTGTGAAGCCAGAGGCTACTAATCCTGGCCTTGCCAGGCCAGGCACCAAGCCACACAAGGACAGAGCCCTGATTACCCAACCTCCGTTTCAGATCAGCCTCTCTGTTTGGCGGCAGTGTTTCTGCTGCTCGGCCGGACTGCAGTGGCGCCATCATGGCCCTCTGTAACCGCAGCCTCCTGGGCAAGTGACCCTTTCCCTCAACTTCTCAAGTAGTTGAGACTACAGGCACACACAGTTAGTTTTTTAGAGATGGTTGGTCTCAAACGCCTGCCTCAAGTGACCCTCCCTCCTCGGCCTCCCAAGTGCTGGGATTATGAGCACCAGCTGCTGTGCCCAGCCTGTTAGCCATTTTTCGGGGGTGCTCAGGAGCCTGGACACTGTTCGAGGCCCACAGGAGGGGGCCCCCGGCAGCTGTGATGCCCGGACTCCCCAGCTCATGCTCATCCTGCACCAGAGACCCTTCCCCAACACCGCATGGCCCACGCTTCAGCCCCACACCTGCTGTCCGTGATGGGAACCTGCACAGGCGACCCTCTGACAAACTGCTCATGGGATACTTGAGAGATGTGTAAAAAGGCTTTATTTGCAGGGGAACAGGAGTTTAATCAAAGAGGCCAAATCCCATGTCATCATCTGACTCTTCAGATTCCTCCTTCTTTTCATCTTTCTTCTCCTCTGCTGTGGAAAAGAGAGCATGTTGCCAGGCCAGCCCCCCCAGTAGTGAAGACCCCCGACATCAGTCTGAGCCTCAGCCCTCTGCCCACTCACCACGCCCCCACTTACCGGCAGCGGGGGCGGAACCAGCAGCAGGAGCTGCAGAGCCTGGGGCAGCAGAGATGGTCACAGCCCCACCGGCAGGTACGCTGGCAAGCTTGCCAATACCTACAGAAAGCAGAGAGAAGCTGAGATCAGAGCAGCTGCCCAGCCCGGAAGGCTGTTCCACACAGAAGCTAGATGACACCAGGCATGGCAGTATGCCCAATGTACCTGGGCCCCACCATACGGTTCCAGTGCCTCCCTCCCTCCCCAGCCACTCCTCAACATTTACTATCAGGGACTTCTCTTCCCCACCTTTCCTATCCAGCGACTAACCTTCCAGAAATCAGGTGACACTGCCCACCTCCCCACTTTCGCCACCTCCACCCTCCGAGGTCCACCGGACAAACATGTTTAGAGGCAGGTAGGCAATGAGTGTGCTGCCCCAGCGTCCAGATCTCTGGCCACAGCGATGTGCTCATGGCTTGGCCCGTTTGCTGAGCTGGCCCTGTCCTGGTCATGTGCACGGAGGACAGCAACAGCTATCCCACCAGCTCAACTTCCAAACAAGTTCCACCAGCTCAGCTGATGTCAACAGAAAACCATCTGCCCAAGAGACAAGAAGCCTGTGGTCACCCCTGGCACTTAGTCCCCACCCACAACCCCCTTCACAGAAAGCACATGATAGAAATGTTTACGCGAACCCAGTTCTCCAGACACCAAGCTTCGGAGGAATCCTAGGAAATGGCCTCAGTGTGCCCCTACTGCCTGCTCCTGGCGTGTCTAGAAGCGCCCACGGCGTGAGCCCACTGGAGCCCTGCTCACTCCTCGGGGGAGGCTTCTCGGGTGCTCTGGTCCACAAGCGAAACCTGGCAGGTCACAGGCTGACCGGCAGGGATTAGGATGGACCCTGAAAACAAACCAACGTCTCCTCCAGAGAAACTCACCCTGGGCAATCACGTCCTCAATGTTCTTTCCGTTCAGCTCGCTGATAACCTGGAGAAGACAATCGCACAGCTGCTACCGGAGATGTGCAGCTGCAGCCCCAGCCTTACCGATCCCTTCTAGAGTCACAGCAGGACTGGGTACACCACATGGGAATACGCCCTGGAGTTTCTAGACCTGCGCTGCCCTAAGGGAGCCACCAGCCTCACTGGTTAAGTGGTACGAGAAATGGAATCCAGCATTCTCAGACTCAACGTTGAGAGAACACACACCATCTCACCCTCTGCTGACTATTCATACCTGTCTTAAACATGGGCAAAATAAGGCGGGTCTGAAACTGGCTTTGACTTCAGGCTGGAGTGCACTGATGGGATCTCGGGCTCAAGTGATTCTTCCACCTTAGCCCGGGACTACAGGCATGAGCCACCACACCTGGCTCTGCCGGCCTGCAGGCGCGTGATCACTACTCACTGCAGCCTGGACCTCCCAGGCTCAAATCATCCTCCCGAACAGCGGGGACTACAGATGCCCACCACTGACTAATTTTCTTTTTAACTTTTCGCGGAGGCCCGGTCTTGAGGTGTTTTCGAGGTTAGTGTGGAACGCCTGAGCTCCAATCATCCACCCGCCTTGGCCTCCCGGAGCGCTGGGGGAGCCAGCACCAGGCCTGCCTGTTTTTCAAGCAATCTCATGCATGCCATCTGTACTGAACCTCCAACGCTCCTTCGTCTCGACCTTGCCTCATCCCCACCTTGCTTCCTTCATTTGTCGTTTTGAGACAGTCTTGCCCCATCACCCAGGCTGGAGTCTCCTGCCTCAGCCTACCAGGTAGCTGGGATTACAGGCGCCCACCCCCACACCCGGCTAACGTTTGTATTTTTAGCAGACACGGGGGTTTCACCACGTTGGCCACGATGGTCTCGAACCCCTCCTGACCTCAGGTGATCCGCCCGCGTCCGGCCCCCACCCTGCTTGCTTCTCTACCCAAGAAATCACCACCTGGACTGGCACAAGCCGCGCCCCGGACCCTCCGGCCGGAGACCGGCCACGGGCCGCGCGGCGGCCGCGGGGCAGGGGCGGCAGCTACCTTGTTGAGCCGGTCGTCGTCCGCCTCGATGCCGACGCTGTCCAGGATCTTCTTGATGTCCTTGGCGCTCGGGGAAGGGTTGCCCCCGAGGGCGGCCAGCAGGTAGGAGGCGACGTAGCGCATCCTGAGACGGGCGGAGAGCGCGCGACGGCGGAGTTACCCCGGCGGCCTCCTGCCCACCCCGGGGCCCCCGGGCGAGGCCGCGCGTGGCTCGGCCCCTACGCCTCTGCCCCAGAAAGACCCCGCCCCGCGGCCCGCCGCCCACCCCGCATCCCCACGGCCCCGCATCCCCACGGCCCCGCATCCCCAGCCCCAGCCCGCACCCCGGGCCCGGCCACCGCACTCACGCGGCGGCGTCGGAGAGGCCTCACGCGTGCGACCTCGGCGGCGTCAGGGAGGAAAAGGAAGGCACCGACGCAAGGGGCGGGGGTAAACCGCTACCCAGAAGCCTCTGGGACCCACGCGCGGCGACGCATGAGGCGCCTCGGAGTGACGTCACGAGGCGCTCAGCCAATGACGACGGCGGAGAAACCATTGACCCCCCCCCACCCCCTCCCCCTCTCAGGCAGCTTCTGCGGCAAAGGCGAAGGGCAGTAGTACCGGAACTGGCTGCTCTTACAGCGTGGGGCGAATGTCCCCCAAAACTCGTGGCGCGATGGACCAAGCAAGCCCAAGGGGACATCTGTCTTCAATACCGGGGGCTCCCATCATGCCACACGACGCCTACAGCTCCCAATATACAGCGCGGCCGCCACGCGCGGGACGTATCCTTTGCCCGCGAACCACAAGTCCCATGGTACACCGCTGCCGGAAGTGGCCTGTGCCACCGGCCTACGCGGAACTGCACGTGGGCCCGGGCGGAGGGTGCTGGCCGTAAGCTCGCCCTGAGCCTTTGGCGATTCCCCCGCCGCGGCGACCCGTTGTCCCATGTCCCGCCGGGCTCAGTGAGGTGAGCCAGCCGCCTCGGACTTAGCGACTGCGGCCCTACCTGGGAGGCCGCCCCCGCCATGCGGGGCCAGGGCGTACTGCCAGAGGACGAGCGCGAGCCTCAGTGACCAGGAGAATGTAGGGAGGCAGCGTCGCCCACGCACCCCGGGAGGGGTGAGGTGCGAGTGGGCAGCCCCTGCGCCGGCCGCTTCGGCCCAGAACTGACCTCGGTGTCCACGTGGACATCAGCATATCGGGGAGCCTGCCGCACTCTGGGGTCCTGGGAGGGAACAGGGCTGGCCCTGCCTCCTAAGAACAGGAGTTCGTGTGCGAGGACACAGGAAGCGAATGAAGGAAGCGATCCGAGGGACAGGGACAGAGAGGGAATTGGGCTGGGCAGCCTGAGAAAGCTGCCACGAGGCAGTGTCCTTGAGCTAAAAGGTGAAAAGGAGCCGACCCTGCCAATATCTGGGGCACGCACCAGAGGGGTCAGATGCGGATACCTGAGGTGTCACGCAGGCAGCGCCAGCTCGCGTGGGGCTCAAACAACAGTGGGGCATACATCAAGCACTGGAACTCGAACTTCACAGTTGCCTTCAGTGGCCTCATTACCCCTTCGTAGATGAGGAAGTTGGGTACAGAAACGTTTTCTGGCTCGGGGTCACACATCTGGGGTAAAGGCGGGAAACCACCTTGGGAACAATGGGACTTTTTAAATTTTTTAATTTTTGAGACTGGGCCCCATTCTGTCGCCCAGGCTAGAGTGCAGTGGCTCCATCACAGCTCACTGCAGCCTCAGCTTCCTGGGCTCAGGTGGTCCTCCCACCTCAGCCACCACACCCGGCCAACATTTTTTGGTGTTTTTGGTAGAGACGGGGTTGCCCAACATAGGCTCAAGTGATCCTCCCACCTGGGCCTCCTACAGTGCCGGGATTACAGGTGTGAGCCACCATGCCTGGCCAGCATGGGACTTTTGTAATCACAAAGGGAAGCTATTCAGTGTCTTGAGCCAGTCCCTTCACATTGCTCTGCCATCGCCCATACCAACTCTTTTTTTTTTTTGAGGAGTCTCACTATTGTCCAAGTTGGAGGGCAGTGGCGTGATCTTTGCTCATTGCAATCTCCACCTCCCGGGTTCAAGCAATTCGCCTGCCTCGGCCTCCCTAGCAGCTGGAACTACAGGCATGCCTCACCACACCTACCTAATTTTTGTGTTTTTAGTAGAGATGGGGTTTCACCATGTGGTCTAGTCTGGTCTTAAACTCCTGACCTCAGATGATCCGCCCGCCTTGGCCTCCCAAAGTGCTGGAAAAACAGGCACAAGTCACCCACCGGGCCTGGCCCCATCTCACTTTTTTTTTTATTAACCCAAACAAACTCCGTACCCATTAAATTCCTATTCCCTACGCCCCCAGCCCTTGATGATAACCACCATTCTACTTTCTGTTCCCGTGATTCTGACAACAGTAATACCCCTCGAGTAAAAGTGAAATCATACGGTATTTTGCTTTTTGTCTGGTCTCTTTCATTCAGCTTATTTTCTTTTTTTTTTGGGACGGAGTTTCGCTCTTGTTACCCAGGCTGGAGTGCAATGGCGCGATCTCGGCTCACCGCAACCTCCGCCTCCTGGGTTCAGGCAATTCTCCTGCCTCAGCCTCCTGAGTCGCTGGGATTACAGGCACGCACCACCATGCCCAGCTGATATTTTGTATTTTTAGTAGAGACGGGGTTTCACCGTGTTGACCAGGATGGTCTCGATCTCTTGACCTCGTGATCCACCCGCCTCGGCCTCCCAAAGTGCTGGGATTACAGGCTTGAGCCACCGTGCCCAGCCATTCAGCTTATTTTCAAATTTTAAGTAGCTACCTAAAAGGAAGCCCCTAAGTCTAATGTAACTAGAGAAATGTTTACATGGGCCAGGCTTGGATTACAACCTGGGAGCACAGATTCAGGTTGCCCAGAATTTACACTTGGATGAGCAGCAGTTTCAAGTCAATTTTTATTTTTTATAATTTTAATTTTTTTTTTTTTTTGACACAGGATCTTGCCATGTCATCCAGGCTGCTCTCCAACTCCTGACCTCAGGTGATCCACCCACCTTGGCCTCCCACAGTGCTGGGATTACAGCGTGTGCCACTGTGCCTGGCCTGTAATTTAATCTTTTGTAGAGATGGAACCTTGCTGTGTTTCTGAGGCTGGTCTCAAACTTCTGGCCTCAAGCTGTCCTCCTGCCTTGGTGTCTCAAAGTGGTAGGATTACTGGTGTGAGCCACTGTGACCTACAAGTGGATTTTTTTTTTTTTTTTTTTTTTGCAGACGGGAGTCTCGCTCTGTCACCCAGGCTGACGTACAGTGGCATGATCTGCGGTCTCAGCTCACTGCAGCTTCCACCTCCCAGGTTCAAGTGATTCTTCTGCCTCAGCCTCCCCTGCAACCCAGGTACCTGGGATTACAGACGTCCACCACCACACCTGGCTAATTTTTTTTTTTTTGAGATGGAGTTTCACTCTTTGTTCAGGCTGGAGTGCGATGGCACAATCTCGGCTCACCACAACCTCCACCTACCTGGTTCAAGCGATTCTCCTGCTTCAGCCTCACAAGTAGCTGGGATTATAGGAGTGCACCACCACACCCAGCTATTTTTGTATTTTTAGTAGAGACAGGATTTCTCCACGTTGGTCAGTCTGGTCTTGAACTCCCAACCTTGGGTGATCCGACACCTCAGCCTCCAAAGTGCTGGGATTACAGGCGTGAGCCACTGTGCCCGGCTTAATTTTTGTATTTTTAGTAGAGACAGGGTTTCACCATATTGGCCAGACTGGTCTCAAACTCCTGACCTCGTGATCCGCCTGCCTCAGCCTCCAAAGTGCTGGGATTACAGGCGTGAGCCACTGTGCC
>NW_022437152.1:13775-42747 GCF_009761245.1 Sapajus apella | reverse complement strand
GCCTCAGCCTCCAAAGTGCTGGGATTACAGGCGTGAGCCACTGTGCCTCGGCTTTTATTACTTTTATTATTTTTTTTTTTTTTGAGATGGAGTCTGGCTCTGTCACCCAGGCCGGAGCAATGGTGCAGTCTTGGCTTACTGCAAACTCTGCCTCCCAGATTCAAACTCTCCCTCAGCCTGGAGGCAGGGATCTACCTAGCTGGGACTACAGGCGCCTGTCACCGAGCCTGGCTAATTTTTGTATTTTTTTTTTTTTTTTGAGACGGAGTTTCACTCATGTTACCCAGGCTGGACTGCAATGGCGCGATCTCGGCTCACCGCAACCTCCGCCTCCCGGGTTCAGGCAATTCTCCTGCCTCAGCCTCCTGAGTAGCTGGGATTACAGGCACGCGCCACCATGCCCAGCTAATTTTTTGTATTTTTAGTAGAGACGGGGTTTCACCGTGTTGACCAGGATGGTCTCGATCTCTTGACCTCGTGATCCACCCGCCTCGGCCTCCCAAAGTGCTGGGATTACAGGCTTGAGCCACCGCGCCTGGCCGCCTTTTACTTTATATATTTTTGAGACAGAGTTTTGTTCTTGTCACCAAGGCTGGGGTGTAATGGCACAATCTCGGCCCACTGCAACTTCTGCCTCCCAGGTTCAAGCGATTCTCGTGCCTCAGCCTCCTGAGTAGCTGAAATTACAGGTGTGAGCCACCATCCCCGGCTAATTTTTGTATTTTTAGTAGAGACGGGGATTTGAGATGGGGTTTCACTGTGTTGGCCAGGCTGGTCTCAAACTCCTGGCGTCAAGTGATCCATCCACCTCAGCCTCCCAAAGTGCTGGGATTACAGGTGTGAGCCACCGTGCCCACCCTATTTTTAAATTTGTCTTGTTAGAGGGAGTCTTGCTCTGTTGCCCAGGCTGGAGTACAGTGGTGTGATCTCAGTTCACCACAGCCTCCGCCTCCCAGGTTCAAGTGATTGTCCTGCCTCAGCCTGAGTCGCTGGGACTACAGGTGTGCGCCGTCATACCTGGCTGATTTTTCTCTTTAGTAGAGATGGGGTTTCACCATGTTGGGCAGGCTTGTCTTGAACTCCTGACCTCAAGTGATCCGCCCACCTCGGCCTCACAAAATGCTGGGATTACAGGCGTGAGCCACCGCGCCCGGCCTGTGGTTGGTTTTTAAAACGATTCCTCCGGCACCTACGTGAAAGGGGCTGGTGGGCATGGAAGCAGGGAGGCCTGGGAGAGACCTGCGCATCCCAGAGGGGGTGGTGGTACCTGGAAGTGGCGGAAGAGGCTGTGCGAACTGAGTCAAGACGCAGGCCTCGCTGGTGCTGTCTGCGTCCTCCTCGGAGCGCGTGCGAGGGAGCCGGCGAATGAAGCACACCCGGGGGATGCCGTGTTGGGGAGGGCGGACGGAGCAGGTTTCGGGTTCTTGGCTTTGACACACACCAGCTACGGAGCCTCCTGCCCTGCGCGGGCGCCAAGAGGATCACTGCCAGGGCTTCGGGCCCAGGGTGACGGCTCGAAAGGAAGGGTCTCTGCGGGCCGGGAGGGGAGGTCCCGGCCGGCTTCCCGGAGGAGGCGTAGGGGCTGGTTGGGGAAGGGCACTGCAAGTGTTCTGGCTTCTAGCAGGGGTGGGTGCGGGGCCGCGGCAAGAGTGCCCCGTCACCCAGCCTGGGACAGCACCGGGGCCCCGAGAACCTGGGAAAGGGTGGGATTCGCGGCGCGCCGCCGGCCTCGGGACGGGGAAAGCCGGGCGGCTCCGACCCGTGAGTAACGAACGGGAAGCCGAGCGCAGCTGCGCGGGCGGCGCGGCCGGTGGACGGGTGGCGTCCGCGTCTCCTGGGCGGGAACGGGCGGAGGGAAGGCGGGTCGGGGAGGAGCGCGGAGGCCCCCGCTGTGGCCCCAGCCCGCGCGATCCTACGGGGCGGGGTCTACGGTCTCCGCCCGCCCAGAAACGCGCGGGGGGTGTACCCCGCGCCGAGCGCGCAGTGAGCTGCCCGGGTCCGCGCTCCGCCTGGAGCGCAGGTTCGCGCCTGCCCCGGCGGCGGCGGCGGCGGCAGGGGGACGTTTGCTGCGGGGAGGGGGGGCCGTTCCCATCCCCGACGCCATCTGAGCCGGCAGTGCGCGGCCACCACCCTCCCCAGCGGACCCAACTGGAAAGGGCGGTGAGCGTTGCTCCGGGCTCATGAATTGGGGTCCCGGCCTCAGGCCCTCACCCTTGCACTGCCTTCCCAGACTTTCGGGGTGCAGTCACCCCCGCAGTAGAGGAGGGTCATGGTCCACCTGGCAAAGCTGATGCAACCAAAGGGGGGTTCATTCCCAGACCTGGGGGACAGCCTCGGTGACCTCACAGCTCCAGGCGTCCGTGGGTCAGATTTCCAGGACCAGGATTGAGGCCTCCCTCCCTCCTCTCTGCTGCTGACAGTGAGGCCTCCTGCCTGGTGCTGCCTTTTGCCCTGGCAGTCCCATTTCCCAACCCTATTTCCAGTGATGCCCGGGCCTCAGGGATGCAGGGCACCCACAAGGTCTCCTCCACTCTCCAGCCCAGGCCCCAATGGCTCAAGAGCTCCCCACTCCAGCCAGAGTCCCTGTTTCCCCAAAGAGAGGAGGGCTCCCGCTCACCCCTCCCCTTGCCTCTGCAGCTTCCCCGGGCCCTGCCTGGGCAGGCCTGCCTGCGTGCTGGGACATGTCTGGCCTCCAAGGACGGTCGGTGGGTGATGTCTGCAGCAGTGGAGGGGCCAGAGCTGGAGGCAGTGGCAGCGGCTGCAGGAGATGCTTCGGAGGCTGCAGATGCAGAAGATGCTTCGGAGGCTGTGGATGCAGGGTCCAGGGCGCTGCCTTTCCTGGGCGGCAACCGGCTAAACTTAGACCTGTCCCCCGGGGGCTGCCACCGCCTGCTTCACCTGTGTGTCCAGCAGCCCCTTCAGCTGCTGCAGGTGGAGTTCTTGCGTCTGAGCACTCACGAGGACCCTCAGCTGCTGGAGGCCACCCTGGCGCAGGTGCCTCGGAGCCTGTCCCGCCTCCGCTCCCTGGTCCTCAAAGGTGAGCCCCACCCGTTCCCTGCCCTGTCTCCACCTTTCACTCTGCCCTGCCTCTGCTGCTTGGTCCTCAAAGGCAAACCCCAGTCCGAACCGCAGCTCGGCCGCCCCTTGCGGCCCCCCAGGTGTGAACTGTTCTGCTCTTGGCCCTCTCCAGCCCCATCCCCATCCTCGGCGACTCCCACCCCCACTGTGAGGCCGGCTGGGCCCTGGTCCCAGACCACCAAGCCACCCCTCGGGGGTCTCTCGCAGACCGCAGTGCAGTGAGTGGGGTGAGGGCTGAAGGGGAAGGTTGTGGGTGATGGTGTCAGCTGCGTTGACTTTGGTCCGCATCCCCACTTCTTCCATCTGCAGCAGCCTCTCCAGTGTGTGTGTCTGTCCCTGTCTGGCTGCGGTGGGGTGGGGGTGGGAGGTCAGTGCCTCTCGAGCAGCTGTTTCTCTGGCTGGCAGGGTTGATCTGGGACCTGGGACCCTGGCTCTGAGGGCCACATCCGCCTCCCCCCTTCCCAGGAGGGCAACGCCGGGACACACTAGGTGCCTGTCTCCGGGGCGCCCTGACCGCCCTGCCTGCTGGTCTGAGTGGCCTGACCCATCTGGCCCACCTGGACCTGAGCTTCAACAGCCTGGAGACACTGCCGGTCTGTGTCCTGGGGATGCGAGGTCTGGGTGCCCTCTTGCTGTCTCACAACTGCCTCTCCGAGCTGCCTGAGGCTCTAGGGGCGCTCCCCGCCCTCACCTTCCTCGCCGTGACACACAACCGCCTGCAGATGCTGCCCCCAGCTCTGGGGGCCCTGTCTACCCTGCAGCGCCTCGATCTCTCTCAGAACCTTCTGGACACGCTGCCTCCTGAGATTGGAGGCCTGGGCAACCTCCTTGAGCTCAACCTGGCCTCCAACCGACTGCAGAGCCTCCCGGCCTCCCTGGGTGAGTAGCTGCCATGCCCTGGCATACCGGCCCCATGGCAGGGGCCTCTGCACCCACAGGCTGGGTCCACGGCTACCCCTGGGAGTCCCAGCACCTTCCTGGCCTTTGAGACTCCCTGGGCGGCTTTGTGGGAGTTCTCTGAGCCCGGCTGTGGAGGAGAGTCTGACACGGCTGCTCTGGGGGGTGGCAGCAGGAGTGTCCGGGCATCGTGGGCCGCACTGGTACCGAGCCTAAGCCAGCGCCTGCCCACAGCGGGGCTGCGGTCCTTGCGGCTCCTTGTCCTGCACAGCAACCTCCTGGCCTCTGTGCCAGCCAGCCTGGCCCGCCTCCCGCTCCTCACCCGGCTCGATCTGAGGGACAACCGGCTCCGGGACCTGCCCCCTGAGCTGCTGGACGCCCCCTTTGTGCGCCTGCAGGGGAACCCCCTGGGCGAGGCCTCGCCAGATGCCCCGAGTTCCCCAGGTAGGTCTGGAGCTAGAGGGGCGGCCCTGGGACTGGACGTGGCCTCCTCAGTGTCCCAGCCACATGTCTGACCCTCCACAGGGGCAGCCTTCGTTCCAGAAATGCCCAGACTCTTCCTGACCTCAGATTTGGACAGGTACAGGGCGGGGCGAGGGGGCTGCAGGGGTGTCTGTCTGCCTGGCGCCCTGGCGCCTCCGACGCCTCCTCCAGAGTTCCTGAGTCCAGGCTCTTGACATGTAGGCCCCTGTGGGTCTGACCCGGCGCGCGCTTCTTCTTCACTCAGCTTTCCTGTGACCCCTGGAGGCTGCTCCGTGACCCTGGCCTGTGGCGTCCGCCTGCAGTTCCCAGCAGGGGCCACCATCACCCCCATCACCATCCGCTATCGGCTGTTGCTGCCAGAGCCGGGCCTCGTCCCCCTGGGCCCTCATGACGCCCTGCTCAGCCGTGTGCTGGAGCTGCAGCCCCACGGGGTGGCCTTCCAGCAGGCATAGCCAGGGTGTGGTGGGGGGTGGTATGGTGGGGGTGTGCGGACCCAGGCCTGGCCCCAGCCCTCACACCGCCCTTTCCTGGCAGGATGTGGGCCTGTGGCTGCTCTTCACGCCCCCACGGGCCCGGCGCTGCCGTGAGGTGGTGGTCAGGACCCGGAATGACAGCAGCTGGAGCGACCTGGAGACCTTCCTGGAGGAAGAGGCACCCAAGGTGAGGGTCACCCAGGCCTGCCAGTGGCCAGTGGGGAGCTGCTGCCCCGTGCCATGCACCCCTGCCCAGAGCCTCACCCTGGCACCTTCCACCCCGCCCCGTCTGTCCTGGATCCAGTCCCTCCATGTCCCCGGCTGGCCGTGCCTTGACCCCGGCTCCTCTGACTGTCCCCCTCGCCTGTCCCAGCGGCTCTGGGCTCACTGCCAGGTGCCCCACTTCTCCTGGTTCCTTGTGGTCTCCCGCCCTGTGTCCGACGCCTGCCTGGTGCCACCAGAGGGGACGCTGCTGTGCTCCTCGGGTCATCCTGGGGTCAAGGTCATCTTCCCTGCTGGGGCCACTGAGGAGCCTCGCCAAGTCTCCATGCAGGTGCGGCCAGGGGAGCGCCAAGGGTGGCAGGCGGCACCTCAGCCCACAGGCAGGTGCTCAGGGGCCCGTCCGCCGCAGGTGGTGCGCGTGCCTGGCCGAGAGCTGCGAGCCCTCCTGGGAGAGCCAGAGGCCGCAGCGAGCCCCCTGCTGTGCCTCTCGCAGAGCGGCCCCCCCAGCTTCCTCCGACCCATCACCGTGCAGCTGCCCCTGCCCTCTGGTGTCACAGGTGAGAGGCGGCCGTAGGGCACACCTGGACCTGTGGCCATAGGGTGGAGGGGATCTCCGGCCAGGAGGCCTCAGCCTGCTGCCCCTCCCGTCCCCAGGCCTCAGTCTGGACCGCTCCCGTCTGCACCTGTTGTACTGGGCCCCTCCTGCAGCCACCTGGGATGACATCACAGCGCAGGTGGTCCTGGAGCTCACCCACCTGTACGCACGCTTCCAGGTCACACACTTCTCCTGGTCAGTTGTAGGGCCGCAGCCCCACAGGGTTGTGGGGTGTCCCTTGTGCTGTGCGGAGGCACAGGATGCGAGAAATAAAGAGACAGGACAGAAGGACTGGAGAAGAGCAGCTGGGCTCGGGGACCACGCCACCTATGAGCAGAAGGCGAGGCCCCGAATATCCAGGAGCGTCTGTATTTATTGGGTACCAGACAGGGGGAAGGGTCGTGAGTGAGGTCATCTTAAGGACAGTGATAGGGTCAAGACAATCACGTGGGCAATAGACGAGCGGTCCACCCCCATTAGGTCACCTAGGCTAGGAGGTGGGCCATGCACAGTGAAGAGTGCAGTGCACAATATCTCTTGTCTAGGGGCAGGCTACTTCTAAGGATTTCTGTAGGAGGATGCTTTGAGCAGCAGCAGAGCTGACAAGGTCCACAGCCACCTGCTGGCAGCTTCCAGTGAGTTCTGTAGGAGGATGCTTTTGAGTCAGCACAGTAACAAGAGCTGATGAAGTTCTTAGTCACCAAGGTGCAACTATCCGGAGGGGTTTTAAGCCCTCGGATGCTCGCGGGATTGCCGGTCTGAGGGAGCCTTCCACAAGAACCGGAGCAAGGTCCTGCAACTCCTTTATCAGGGGGAGAGGCTCTTGCTCCAAGCCTGCCACACAGCGGGTATCTTTACGGTACTGAACGCTGCCACCTGGGCCAGGTTCTTGTCCTGGTGTAACTGTTTTTCCCTTAACTCATGCTCTGCACCGTGTCTGCTCTAGACGTTCCTCTGACTATAAGCAAGATATGATTATATATGTATAGCTGTTTATTGCTTAACTCATGCTCTGCACCGTGTGTGCTCTAGACATGCCTCTATGAACTAAGATATAATTGTATACATGTAGAGAAATAACTGGGTAGTAAGGTGTTCTTCAGGCACTAATTGTTCAGACTATAAATTAATACGTGATGGTATGTAAAGGATTATAAAGGCGGTGACTGAGGAGTAACACCGTAAACCAAGACATTTTTCAGGCGCTAATCCTGCCGGGGATCTGCTTAGCTCTCCTTCCTCGGCGCCCAGATCGGGGGTTACCCACCGTCAGTGCCCCGGCTTCCTCAGCCTCCTCCCTCACCCCCGCCCCCCCAGGTACTGGCTCTGGTACACCACCAAGAACTGCGTGGGAGGCCTGGCTCGGAAGGCCTGGGAGCGGCTGCGGCTGCACCGGGTCAACCTCATCGCCCTGCAGCGGCGCCGGGACCCCGAGCAGGTCTTGCTGCAGTGCCTGCCCCGAAACAAGGTGGGGACGCGGGCTCGGGGGCTCGGGGCGGTGGCTAGAGGGCTGGGGTGCCGGACTCTGGCTGCCGAGCTGCACGGCGTCCCTGCAGGTGGACGCCACCCTTCGGCGGCTGCTGGAGCGCTACCGTGGCCCGGAGCCCTCCGACACGGTGGAGATGTTCGAGGGCGAGGAGTTCTTTGCGGCCTTCGAGCGAGGCATTGACGTGGATGCTGGTAGGGCCGCCCCGTCCTGGAGAGGGAGCCCTGCTGTCCTCCCTGCGCCCCCTGCTCAGCCCGCCCCCCCCCCCCCCGTCCCCTAGACCGCCCTGACTGCGTGGAGGGCAGAATCTGCTTTGTCTTCTATTCACACCTGAAGAATGTGAAGGAGGTGTACGTGACCACCACCCTGGATCGGGAGGCTCAGGCTGTGCGGGGCCAGGTGGGCGAGGGGGTGGGCCCCCCAGGCTGCCTGGGCACAGGGCCGAGCTCTGAACCCCATTCAATGCCCCCTCAGGTGTCCTTCTACCGTGGTGCAGTGCCCGTGCAAGTGCCTGAGGAGGCGGAGGCTGCCCGGCAGAGGAAGGGCGCAGACGCCCTGTGGATGGCCACTCTGCCCATCAAGCTGCCGGTGGGACTGAGGGACAGTGGAGGGGTGGGGGCAGGACCGAGGCCCAGGGGTGGAGCCCAGAAGCACGCGGTGGAGTCTGGGACGGAGCCCAGGGTTTTCTGCTCTTTCTCCTTCCAACAGAGGCTTCGGGGGCCCGAAGGGCCACGGCGGGGGGCTGGCCTCTCCTTGGCACCCCTGAACCTGGGAGATGCTGAGACTGGCTTTCTGACGCAGAGCAACCTCCTGAGCGTGGCTGGGCGCCTGGGTCCAGACTGGCCGGCGGTGGCCCTGCACCTGGGCATGTCCTACCGAGAGCTGCAGCGCATCCGGCACGAGTTCCGGTGAGGCTTCCACTGGCCGCCTGGGGGGCCCGCCTGATGCTGCCAGAAGTTTCTTCCAGGGGAAGTGGGGGAGGCGCAAACACCAGGCTGGAAAGGAACCATGTGGCCGAGGTTGGCCCAGACAAGCCCGAGGCAGAGCGTGGTGGGGGTACTGGGCAGGTGGGCAGGACTCCCTGTGTCCCCATCCTCTGCCCACAGGGATGATCTGGACGGGCAGATCCGTCACATGCTCTTCTCCTGGGCTGAGCGCCAGGCTGGGCAGCCGGGGGCTGTGGTGCTCCTGGTGCAGGCCCTGGAGCAGAGTGACCGGAAGGACGTGGCTGAAGAGGTCCGGGCAGTCTTGGAGCTTGGCCGCCGCAAGTACCAGGACAGCATCCAGCGCACAGGCTTGGCCCCCAAGGACCCCGAGGTGCCTGGCTCGTCGGCCCCACAGCCCTCAGAGCCTGCCCAGGCCTAGGGCACAGACTTCCGGCTGGCCTGGACTTTTCCCAGCGGATGGGCAGAGCTCCCACCTTCCGGCCTCTCCAGTGTGTGGGGACAGGGTTCCCCATGGGCATCAAACCTGAACTGTTTGATTCGCTATTTCAGAGCTTGATTGATTTGTTGGACGGAGAAAGCACTGCAGGGCGGGGAGGGGGGTGGCGGGGTCATCAGAGGCCCTGCCCTGCTGGGAGGGAGCCCTGCCTGAACACATGCCCCACAGCCTGGTCCTGTCCCCTCCCACTGTGCCTGGGGCCTCCGGTGGGTCCTGATCTTCCCGGGAGGGAGGACCTGTGCTGCACGGTAGCCCAAATGGGCTACTTCGTTTTTATTTTGAGAAGGAGTTTGTCACCCAGGCTGGAGTGCAGTTGCCTGATCTCGGCTCACTGCAACCTCTGCCTCCCAGGTTCAAGCGATTCTCCTGCTTCAGCCTCCCCAGTAGCTGGGGCTAGGGGCACTTGCCAGCACACCTGGCGAATTTTTGTATTTTTAGTAGAGATGGGGGTTCACCATATTGGCCAGGCCGGTCTCGAACTTCTGACCTCAAGTGATCTGCCTGCCTTGGCCTCCCCACGTGCTGAGATTGCAGGCACCTGGCTCCAAGGGGGCTGCTTTGGATACAAAGTCGATTTTCGGCAGGCGGGCTTGTGCTTCCACCTGCCCACTGGCCCTCTGCGCTGGCCCCGGCAGGTCCACCGAGCACCTGTTCTGACCTGGAGACCGTGCCTCCCCCAGGACACCCTTATCCACCGGCGCTCTGCCACCTGCCCGCGCCCCGCGGGTCCTTGTCCCTGCAGGGGCCTGAGGCCTGGAAACCAAGAAAGGACCTTGGGGTGGTGCAGCCTGGCCTCTGCGCGCAGAACTGCCACCTCCCCGGGGCAGGGGGCGGGGGAGGGGGGCGGGGGGCGGGGGAGGGAAAGGGGCGGGGGCGGCGCGGGCCGTGGGCCTGGCCGGCGCAGTCGTCTCTGCGGCCGGCAGGGGGAGCCGAAGCCCGGCGGAGGCCGAGGGGCGGAGCGCGCGGCGCGGCGGGGAGGCGAGCGCGGCGGCGGCGGCGGCGAGCCGGTGAGTGTCCGCCCCGCGGCTCCCTTCGCTACGCGCGTCCGAGCGGGGCCGCGGCGGCCCGGGGAGGTGACAGCTGCCGGGGCCACGCGGGCTGGGGCGGGGGTCCCGGACCCGGCGCTGCCCTGGCGGGAGAGGCCGTGCTCGGCCCCGACCGTGCCGGCGCGCGCCCCGCACACACGTGTCCCCGAGGGTGGGTCCCGCGGCCCGAGCCCAAGGAGGGAGGCCGGGCTCTGTGGGCACACGGGGGCTGTCACCGGACGTCTGCGGACACGTGCGCGGCCGGCTGAGCCCCGGCGGTGAGGCAGGCCCTGAGCCGGCCCCGGCCCGCTTCTCCTTTGTCCCCTGGCCCGGGCCCCGCGCAGCTGGAGACCCCTTCCGGGACCCTCCGGCCAGCAGGCTGGGAAGCGCCGCCCCGAGAGGCCGGGGACGGCGGGAGATTGAATGGGGAGCCGGCGGCCAGTGCCAGGCTCGGAGCCTCACCCCCATTGCCTTTCTTGGGGGTAGGAGGAGCCTGGCGGCTTCGGGGGTGGAGGATTTTACTCCTGCGGATCCGGAAGCGGCGGTGTCTTCCCGTGGGGGGTCTCCGCCCGCCTGCGCTCTCCCTGGCTGGCTGCGGTCTCAGTAGCGGACTGTGAAGGGGCACCGTGAGGGCGCACAGCCCTGGGCCTGGCTGCGGCCGGGGCAGGGTTTCTATGGCAACGTCAGCGCCGGGGGAGGGCCCCGGCCAGCTGTCTCAGAAGCCCGGGGTGGGGACTGCGGAGTGAGGACAGAGAGCGGGGTTGGCGTTGGGAGGGACCCCAGCCGGCTCCTCCCCAGGCAGAGCCCCTCCACCCAGAAGCGCCTCTCCGCGGCACTGCGTGGTGTGCCGGCCCAGGCCTGCGTCTTCCTGGGACGACTGGCCCCTCCCCACGTTTTCAGCCTGACTTCCAGGACTGCCCCCCTCATGCGGGTGTCCCTCACCGCCAGCTGGAGACAGGCTCCCCGGAGGGCCGGGGTGGATCCCCAGCGTGACTAGGGCGGAGACGAAGAGCCCAGGGCAGCCGAGAGAGCTGTGGCCAGTCTGCACCCCAGGAGTGGGGTGTCGGGGGGCTGGGAGGGGTCAGGTCCAAGTTCAGAGGTCAGCTCGTCACCACAGGCTGAGGCAGGGAGAGGCAGGTCTCTTGGCGGTGAAACCCTGAGCCGGACACGCAGCGGGGCAGAGTGCCCTGGGCGTGCCAGCTCCCATGACCTCTGGACCTGCCAAGTGAGCAGGGCCCGTGGTGGCACCAGTGGCCTCTGGGACTCACCCAGCCCTTCCCTGTAGACAGTAGGCCTTTTTTTTGTGCCCCAGCATGTGGCCTCCCTGACATGCATCTGCCTTTAGCAGACAGATCCCACAGACACGAGTGGGTGTCAGCCCATCTCTGCCCCACAACACTGAAATTCCTGGTCCAAGTACATGGAGGGTACCCTGTACCTGAGAAAGCCTCATCCTCAGGGTGCCAGCCCTAGACAGATCCAGGCCAGGAAATGCCCTAGGGCTCAACCTCCAGGCAGCCGACAGGAACCCAAGCATGCTGGGGGTGTGGTGGCCACGGCTGAGGTCCCTGTCAGTGGGTGGCGTGGCCGTGCCAGGTCAGCCTGAGCCAGACCTGCCCCAGCGCATTACTCCTCTCAAGGCTACAGGAAGCCTCTGCTCACCCAAAGTGAAAGAGAAAGTGGCGCCCCCCCCCAGGCCCGCCCCACCCCGCCCCATGGCCAATCCCTGCGGCCCCTCGAATCCACCCCCGCAGCTTCCCCTCCGGTGTGAGTGCCTGAGTGCCGGCTGGAGTGTGGAGGAGCCGTCCAGAGTGAGTGCCTGGGGCAGGTGGCGTGTCAGCGGTAGGTGGCAGATGGGCCAGCCCTGGAAAGCCGAGGTGAAGGTCACGAGTCCCTGGTGAACTGCGGGTGTCAGCCAGCCTCGTGGCCCTGGGCCATGGCGCTGCCGGTGCCCAAAACAGCTGGCCTCTGGGGGGCCTCGGGAGGGGAAAAGGCCCCTGAGGCTCAGACGTTATGGCCATGACCGAATGGGAGGCCCCTGAATCTTGCTGTGACTCCCCGGCCCTGCCCCTTAGTGGGAGAGGCCTGGTCTCCCCTCCCCTGTAGTGGGTGGGGATGCCAACCTCAGAGCCGTTCCCCCGCAAGGCTTCCAGGGGTCCCATCACTGGCTTCTGTGTGTCTGTGAGTGAAACTCCTTGGCGATGTGGAGGGGAGGAAGGTGGGCAAGGGGCTGGGTGTGGGGGCTGTGGGCCTCTCCTTGGGGAGGAGCTCTGCAGGCGCAGGGTTGAGCTGCTGTGGGAGTGGCTGAGCCCAGGTGTGGGGGGCGCTTTAGGGCACCCAGGACCCCAGCCCCTAGCGGGAAAGGGACAGGTGCCGGCTGGGTCTGTCTGTGCTGAAGGATGTGGGGGACAGTCACCACAGCTGTCCAGATTGAGGTGCTCTGGTGGGCACGCTGGCCCCTGGCACTGCCCCCAGAGGCGCCTGGCCCTTTAAAAGCCGGAGCTGGCCGGGGGTGCACGTGAGCCCAAGCGTGAGCGTGCGTGAGAGGCTGGCTGGGAGGACGCCAGTGGTTGGTGGGGGGGGAATTGCAGGGAAGCCAGGCTGTCCCAGGGGTGGGCATGGGACTGGGCAGCAGGTGCCTCCCATCGCTGTATGCTCAACCTTGAGTCGTGGGCGAGGGGCCGTGCGTGAGAGGGAGGCTGGGGGAGGGTTATCTTCGGGTGGCCCCACCCTCACTCATTCCCACCTCCTCTTCCTCCAGGACAAAAAGTGGGGGCTGACGCCTGGAAATTACCCTGAAGGTGGAGCACCGCCACCTTCCCCCAGCCCCCTTGGTCCCACCCTCTCCAGGCCTTCTTGCCTCGGACTCCGCCCCGCCCCTGCCTGGCATCCACCTCTTCAGCTCCCACCTGGGTGCGATTGAGTTAAATGGCTGATAAGCAGATCAGGTCAGATTCCAGTCCTGGCTACACGCCCCGCCCCCACCCCATCCCTGGTGGAGGAGGCTGGTCCTGACACCCCGTATCCACACAGCCTGCCAGCCAAGCTCATCAATGGCGGCATCGCCGGGCTGATCGGGGTCACCTGTGTGTTCCCCATCGACCTGGCCAAGACCAGGCTGCAGAACCAGCAGAATGGCCAGCGCATGTACACGAGCATGTGAGTGTGCGGGCAGGCGCCGGGCATGGGGCCAGCGCAGGGCAGCGTGAGAGGCAGGGCTCTGCTGCTGTGCCCCCACCCTGCTCGACAGGCAGGCGGGCCTGGGGGAAATCCCATGTGGGTCAGGACCGGGATCGGGGCTGGGATGAAGACTTGGCCCCTTCTGTCAGCCTAGACAGTGCAGGGCCCCGGGCCCCCGCTCGCCCTGGCTCACCCCGGCTCATCCTGGCTCACCCCGTCCCCTTGGCCACAGGTCCGACTGCCTCATCAAGACCATCCGCTCCGAGGGCTACTTCGGCATGTACCGCGGTGAGGCTCAGCTCCACCCGGCTCGGGACGGGCAGGCCTGGGTAGCGCCCGGGAGTCTCGGCGGGGGAGGCAGGGCACGGCAGCCAGCTCGGGCTGGGCGTGTGAGCGTGAACGTGTCTGTGGGGGGACTGGATCCCTGGTGAGCCGTGGCAGCTCCCCACCCCCGCTTAGTGCCTGGTGCGTGAGATACCACGGCACATCTGCCTCCTCTGAGGTGGGGGTGGCAGCCGCCTCTGCCTTCTGGGACAGGCTGGACCCTTCTGGCTGGGGATGGGAGGGAGTAGGGGCCACGACTGCAAAGCAGCTTAGGACACAATCCGCAGCCTGGATTTGGCAGCTCTGCAGCCTTGAGTTCGGGACACTGAGATGGGGCTCTCCACCGCCTCCCCCAAGCTCTGGCCCCTCCAGACCACACGCTCATGTGACCTCTGGCCCCAGCTCCCCGCCAGCACAAGCACCCTCTGTGCCCCCAGGGAGGGAGAACCCCTCAGGGAGGCCTCAGGGGTACCCCTCATGCCCTTAGCAGCAAGATGCTTCCCAGAATCAGAGATAGATGGAGCTGCAGCTGGCCTGGGAGAGCCTGAGCCAGAGGTGCTGCCTGGCCCTGCCTGGCCCCGCCCTGCCTGGCCCACACCAGGCCCAAATATGGGTGAGAGGGCAGGAGATGGTGGCCAGGAGTGACGGGGACGGGGCTTTGCCAGCCAGGAGGCAAA
Source organism: Sapajus apella (assembly GCF_009761245.1). Classification (NCBI taxonomy): domain Eukaryota; kingdom Metazoa; phylum Chordata; class Mammalia; order Primates; family Cebidae; genus Sapajus; species Sapajus apella. The sequence continues at coordinate 28,864 of NW_022437152.1, read as the reverse complement.
GTCCTGGTGGAGCGCCTCCCCACCCAGGCCACTCAGTGTGTCTCCCAGCTGACCCCCTGCTCCACAGGAGCCGCTGTGAACTTGACCCTTGTCACCCCCGAGAAGGCCATCAAGCTGGCAGCCAACGACTTCTTCCGACATCAGCTCTCTAAGGACGGGTGAGGGGCCTGCCTGGGGTCCTTGGCTTCAGACAAAGGATGGGTCCCCCTGGCCAGCTGGGTCCCACCTGGGGGCTCTGCCTTTCTTCCCTTCCTTGCTTGGGACTTATTTGACCTTGTGGGGCAGGCTCCCTCCTTTTCCCTGACGAAGGGAGCAGAGTAGATGCCAAATCAGTGGGGCTCTGGCCTGGCCGTCCTTGGCCCCCAACCACTGCCTGCTACCCGTGTGAGTGAGGGCTTGAGGGCACTGACCGGCTCCCCCATCCCTGGAGGGGGCTGCAAGGGCAGCCCCTTTTTGGGGCACCCAACCCCCAATTTCCCATTTTACTTCGCTGGAGACAGCCCCACTGCCTTTCCCAGGCCCCTGCCTGTGGGCCCGTCTGTCCGTCAGACTCCTCCTGCCCGCTGCTGCAGGGCTGGAGGTGGGAGGAAGGGAGGCTGTACCCCCACAGGCCTGCGCCTGCCTCCACGGCTCCCAGCATCCTCTGCAGCCAGGCACAGTGGGCAGCCCGGAGGGTGGCAGGCAGACTTGTCTTTTGCAACTCCCCGAGGCCCCGTCCCTACCACAGGCAGAAGCTGACCCTGCTTAAAGAGATGCTGGCGGGCTGCGGGGCTGGCACCTGCCAGGTGATCGTGACCACGCCCATGGAGATGCTGAAGATCCAGCTGCAGGATGCAGGGCGCATCGGTGAGGGGGGAGGGGAGGGGAGGGGGAGGGGAGCCAGAGTGTGTCCCCTGCCCACTTTGTGCAGAAGAGACAGCAGCTCCTTTCTCTCCAGCTGCCCAGAGGAAGATTCTGGCTGCCCAGGGCCAGCTCTCGGCCCAGGGGGGTGCCCAGCCCTCAGTGGAGGCTCCAGCTGCCCCTCGGCCCACGGCCACCCAGCTGACCAGAGACCTGCTTCGGAGCCGCGGCATTGCTGGTCTCTACAAGGGACTCGGGGCCACGCTGCTCAGGTAGGAGGCACAGGGTGGGTGTGGGCGGGGGGTGGAGGGAGGGCTGGCCTGCCCACCCTGCCACCTCCTGTCCACACCGCCTCTGCCCTCCTCACAGGGACGTTCCCTTCTCCGTGGTCTACTTCCCGCTCTTTGCCAACCTAAACCAGCTGGGCCGCCCGGCGTCTGAGGAGAAGTCACCCTTCTATGTGTCCTTCTTGGCCGGCTGTGTGGCCGGGAGTGCAGCTGCTGTGGCCGTCAACCCCTGTGACGGTCAGCGCATGGGACAATGCCTGGCTGGGAATGGGGTGGGGGCAGGCCCTTGACCAGACACACAGTGACCTGAGCACCCCTTGCAGTGGTGAAGACGCGGCTCCAGTCGCTTCAGCGGGGGGTCAACGAGGACACCTACACCGGGTTCCTGGACTGTGCCAGGTGGGGAGGTCCCACGACGGGGGGCCCAGGGGCCTGCAGACCTGTACACCAGGCCGACCCTCCTCTCCTTCGCCACAGCCAGGGGGTGGGGCCTGGGGGCCTGCAGACTGAGCTGACCTTCCTTTCCTTCCCCTCCCCGCCCCCTACCAGGTTGGGCCTGGGCACCTGCTGACCCTCCCCTCCTTCACCTCAGAGGGTGTGGCCTGTGCATAGGGCTGACCCACCCCTCATTGGGCAGGTGGGGCTTGGGGGCCTGCTTACGGGCTGACCCTCTCCTCCTTCCCTGAGGCAGGTGGGTGGACCTGGGGGCCTGCATACTGGGCTGTGCAGCCCCTCCTTCCCCAGGGGGGTGTTGCTTGTGCTCAGGGCTGACCCTCCCCTCCTTCCCCGAGGCGGGTGGACCTGGGGGCCTGGGGGTCTGCATCACGGGCTGACCTGCCCCTCCTTCCTCCACAGGAAGATCCTGCGGCATGAGGGCCCCTCGGCCTTCCTGAAGGGCGCCTACTGCCGTGCGCTGGTCATCGCACCCCTCTTTGGCATCGCACAGGTGGTCTACTTCCTGGGCATCGCAGAGTCCCTGCTGGGGCTGCTGCAGGCCCCCCAGGCCTGAGCCAGCGCCTGCTCCACCCCAGCCAGCCGGGCAGGGCCAGTGTGGGGCCGGAGCCAGGCAGCCAGTGCAGGCCAGAGCAAGGGAAGACCTCTCCCCAGCCCTCCCCGTCGGCAGGGGCAGCAGGGGGTGGGGTGCAGGGTCCATGTGGGTGCTGCCCACACCATTGGGATCAATGTCTTATTTATGTAGAAAATGCAGAAATCTTTACATTCCTCAATCTAGCCCCTGCCCCAATCCTGCCCTGGCCTGAGCACCCCCAGGGACAGAGCTGGTCTCTGGGCTGGGGGCTCCAGGCCTGGGCTGGACAGGCTGGACCATACCGGCTCCAGTCTCCACAGCCGTCCTGGTCCACACAGGGACCCTGCACAAACCTATTTATTGAACCTGCTGGGACCAAGGGGCTCTCCAGCCCTTCCGTCCTTCCCCAGCTACTCCTGTCGCCTTGGCAGGGCCTGACTCTGCCTCCCTGGCCCGACTTGCAAGAGGACTGGGGTCCAAGACCCTCCATGTTGAGCTAGGAATCCCAAACGAGGGTTGCCCTGGGGTTCGACTCTCAGGGCAATGCCCTGGGGTGTGACTCTCAGGGCAAGCTCCCTACCCATGGTGGGACTTTCTGGTGACCTCCTTGGCTCCCACCCCGGGCTGGGGCCCAGACTGTGAGGTCTGTGTGCGTGCGTGCGTGCGTGTGTGTGTGTGTGCGTGCGTGCGTGCGTGTGGTGGGGAGCTGGCCTGGCCCTTGGGTATGGGGCTGCCAGGGGCTGCCCTCCTTCCTGCCCAGACATTCTGTGTGCTGTGTGTGCCCCAGGCTCTGTTGACCCCGTCCAGGAACGAACTTACCCAGCCTGGCCTCTCTTCTGAGTCCTCCACCCTGGCCTGGGATTGGCCAGGTAGCAGGGCAGGCATGGGGAGCAGTGTGGAGCCTGAGGGGGGCTGTCCTGCTCAGGAGGGAGGGCCGCCCCCAAGTCCCCTCCAGGCCCACCTTTCTCTCTGGGCTTCTGTATAAGGAAGGCCCTTGACGACACTCCAGAAGCCCCGTCCTCCCACCCGGCCCATCCTTATTGTGAGCCGAAGCTCTCCCTGCCCCACCCCGGCCATGTGATCGTGCTGGTGCTGTGTCCCCCAAACCGGGGCCCTCCTCGGAGGCCCCTTCCCAGCGACACTACTTGGGGCCCAGGCCCGGGCCCCCCAGTTCACGGTTGTTCCTGGGAGCTGCCCCTCCCGTCACCTCTGAACCTTGGAAGCCGCTGCTGCTGCTTACAGAATTATATTTTTTTCTTTTGAAGAGTTTTAAGAAGCTGTAACTTTTTGTGTCTTGTCTTGTCAGAGGATAAATAAATATTCTAAGTAGATGCTGCCGTCGGTCTGGTCTGGGGGTCTGTCGGGGGGTGGGGGAGGGCAGCCCCCTTCCCATAACTGGCTTCCCTCAGACTGCAGGGCCAGGCCCACGCACCCACCCACCCACCGACCAAGGGGCACCCTGGCCTGGAGGGGATGCTGGGTGCCGCCCCGCCCCCGCTCCCTGCCTCTGGCCGTCAGGGACGGGACTTGAACCCCGCGGCCGCGCTCCTCGGCCTAGGCTTGGCGCCCACCCCGGGTCTGGGGCGGAGCTGGGTTGCGGCCCCCCGAGGGGCGTGGCCTCCGTCGCCCCGCCCCGCCCCGCCCCGCCCCGCCCTCCAGCGCCCGGAGCGGTGCATTGTGGGAAACTCCCGGGCTGTCCTCCGCGTCTGCAGCCGCCGCCGCCCCGCCGAGGAGCGCGCAGCCCGGGGAGGCCGGAGGACGCGTAAGGCGGGGGTCCCGAGGCGCGAGCAGGTGGCTCCGAGCCTCGGAGGTCAACGGGGTTGCGCGGGGGGGTGGGGCCTGCTCTCCGGGGCGCGGCTGCTCCCGGGAAAGGGAGGCGGCGGCCGGGGCTGAGAGCCACAAATGGCGAGGTTGGGGCGCAGGCCGCCTGCCCTTTGCCAACGTGATGCCCAGCAGCCGGGCCCCCAGAGCTGCCAGGGCGAAGGGGTGGCTGGGCTTCCCTGGAAAGTCGGCAGCAGCTGGGCCTCTCCCGGAGACGCCCTCATCACGCTGTGACCTTCGGGTGACCTTCAGTGTGGTCAGTGCACCTGGTGGGGGGGCGGGGAACGCGCCTCCCTGGGTGCCTTTCCCTGCAGGTCAAGGGGATTTCTCATCCTTCCCTGGGAGAGGCAGACAGGTGGCCTCTAAGGCTCTGGGGCAAGACCCTCTAAGGCTCTGGGGCAAGACCCACTCAGGCTCAGGGCAGCCGGACCCCAGGGCTCTCCCCAGCTCTGCCTGGGTGGTGGAGAATCTGGTCACCGCCTTCCCCACCGCCCAGAACCCCGTCCTCCACCCTGACCCTCAGGCCAGATGCAGCCTGTGCCCACCCCGTTTCATGCCAGGGACTGTCTGCCCACAGAGACAGCACAGCCTTGGGCTTGGCAAGGACTCTGGCCCTGGGGCTGGAGGGAGGCACCGTCCCCTGTTGGGGAAGGGGCCCCAGAGGCTGGGGAGGGGCAGATGGCCCAAGGAGGCACAGCCCCGCTCTGCCGGCCTGGAGAGGCACCTCGGTTTTCTCAAGTCTGGGTTCTCGTGGGCCACCCACCCTGATGGCCACCTGAGATCCCAGGTCCTGCCCCTCCCTGCCCTCCTCCACCAGGACCCTGGCCAGGTTGCAGCCTCGGGGCTTCAGTGTACGTCTCTGCAAAGCTGGAATGCTCTGCTAAGAAGGGGTTGCCGTCAGCTCTCCCACTGGGCTCCTGTCACCTCCCCTCCTTGGAAGGGAGAATGCTCTTCCCTCCAGTTCTCAGGGCCAGCCTCACTTCCCCACAGAGAGCCTCCTGCCGCATTTGCATGGGTTTCACAGAGGAGCACACGGAGGCCCCTAGCTCCTCCCACCCTGTGCGGCTGGAGGGGCCCCTTGGGGAGTGGTCATGGACAGACGGAGGCCAGGCCTTGGAAGAGAAGCGCCTGAGGCCCTCGGGACGTCCCTGAGCTGGGGCTCCAGGGAGTCCAGAGAACTGGGCAGGGGCTTCCTGGGGACCAGATGTTCGGGGCAGTGTGGGGCGGGAGTACTGGACCCACACACAGCCCTTCTGTATCTCACTCCAGGCCCGTAGAATGCCCAGGGGCGGCGAGCTGTTCTGAGCCCCCAGTGTAGCCACCTGCCTGACCCATACGCCTCGCCCACCATGGAGTCCAGAGGGAAGTCGGCCAGCAGCCCCAAGCCCGACACCAAGGCACCCCAGGCCACCACCGAGGCCAAGGTACCCCCGGCAGCCGATGGGAAAGCCCCTTCGACCAAGCCCTCGAAGAAGGAGGCCCCGGCCGAGAAGCAGCAGCCACCGGCAGCCCCCACCACGGCGCCTGCCAAGAAGACGCCGGCCAAGGCAGACCCCGCCCTCCTCAACAACCACAGCAACCTGAAGCCAGCCCCCACGGCCCCCACGGGCCCTAGCAGTCCCGACGCAACCTCGGAGCCCAAGGGTCCTGGGGACGGGGCAGAGGAGGGGGAGGCTGCCAGTGGGGGGCCTGGGTGCCCAGGTCCCTGGTCCTGCGAGAACTTGAACCCCCTGCTGGTGGCTGGGGGTGTGGCCGTGGCAGCCATAGCCGTGATTCTTGGTGTGGCCTTCCTGGCCCGGAAAAAATAATACCTGGGGGCCAGGTGGGCACGGAGCCACTTCCTGTACAGACCTGAGGAAGCCAGTGCATGCAGAGTTCACCCTTATTTACGTGTACACACGCACATTCATTACACACCCATATATGCCCCAAGACACGCACACAGTGGAGAGGAGACCGGAGCCTGCCCTGCTGATCCAGGACTTCCCCAGCCTCCAGGGCAGAAGGAGCCCAAGCTCCCGGGTCCACAGCACGGATGCCTGGAGGGGGCACAGCTGGGGAGCCATGAGAAAGGAATGGATCCTGTGTGTGGCCCCCTGGGCAGGGTGATCCGGGCCCCCAGGGCTGGTCTCTGAGTGCAGGTTGGGGTGCCGGGATGGGTTCTGCCTGGGCCGAGGCAGTGGGACCGACCTGGGGTGGTCCCTCCCCATACCACCCGACCCTGGCTGGGTGGAAAGACGGAGCCTGAAGCCTGGTTGTGTTGGGGGCTTCCCAAGGGTCGCCTTCCCCAGCTTGTGCTCCAGGGGAGCCCTGAGGCTGTCGGGGAGGCAGGGATGTCGAGGGCCCCTGGAAGCTGTGCCCACCCCGCCCCGCTAGACTGCCCCTCCAGCCTGCACCCGGCACCCTCTGCGTCTATCCAGCGTATAAATGCAATAACAGGTAGAGTAGAACTGCTTGGTGGCGACCGTCACACTGTCCTCGGCCCCGGAGCCTGACAGGCCCTTTGCACAGCCCCCTCAGCGCGTGCAGCCCCTCAGCACATAGCAGCAGGCGAGCTCCCGGAGCTGGTGGTGGGCACTGTGGGCACGGGGCCTGCTCTCACTGGCTCCTGGGCCTGAGTGGAGGCTGAGTCTGAAATAAACTCTCTTGTCTAAAGGCTGGGCTTGCATCCTGACCTGCATGTGGCGGGGAGACGCAGGGCCTTCCCACTGGGGAATTGGGGGGTGACATCCACCCCCGGGCTTTCCAGGGGAGGAGTGCTGCATCCAGGTCCCTCTGGCTGGCCCCCCTGCCACTCCTATGCCCTTATCCCGGGAGGCTTGGACCGAAGCCCCACCCAGGCCCTGCCCCCTCCTCCTCCCTGGCCTTCCTGTGGGTCCTGATCCAAGGTGGACACCCAGGGCCTCTAGGACCAAGGACCGGTGAGGACGTGGTGTGAGGAAGGGCAAGCCCCGCTCTCAGGCTGAGCTCTCCAGCCAGGGGAGGCCTTGCCTCAACCCCCCTGCAACGAGCCCCACATCCTGAGAGCGGAGGAGGCTCCCCTCAACACCTCTCGCTCATGGCCCCCCAGCCCACTCTGACCAGGTGTCTAACTGGCAGCTTGGCCATGGGTGAGGCTGCAGTATGTGGGCCAACAGGACACAAGGCTGCTGCTGCCCTGTGAGTGCCCCCAGGAGCTCTGCACCCTGGTCCCTGGAAGTGCCCCCGTCACCTCTGCGCCCTGGTCCCTGGAAGTGCCCCTGTCAGCTCTGTCACCCCACAGGTGGCTGAGGCTGGCAGACAAGAGCCCGCTGGCCCCCTCCCCCCCAAGCCTTCTTCAGATGGTGTGAGGGGACAGTCCAGCCGTGTCTCCCTCCTGCCCTCCTGGCACATGCCCTCCCCAGAGCATTAGTCCCTGTACCCACACCAAGGCCCAGACAGATATGACGGCACACGGGGTAGAAACAGCCAAAACCGACCCTGCCGCGCTCACCCCGGCTGCCCTGCGACAGCCTCCTTCGACCGCCACCCGTGCCTCTGCCTCCTGCAAGTCGAAGAGGCCCCCTACCCCTTGAGCCCCACGCCCCGAGCCCGGCGCACAGAGGAGATGGCTCCGTGCAGACGCTGCTCACGCCTCCAGCTCCCAGCTCACCTGCCCGTGGGTGCCAGGGCTACCATGGTGATAGGCCAGCAGGGCCCTCACCACCTCGGCCTGCCCTCCGGCCACCCATTCTCTCCATTCTGTGGCTTGTGCTTTAAAACCAACCAGCAGCCCTTTGTGATACAGCAGGGACTTGGGAGGGGCTGAGAGGACGGAAGATGGGTCCGCCGTCTTTACCCACACGGCTTGGCGCTGTGCTGCTGTCATGCTCCACCCGTGATGCCGCCTCATTTCACTTAGTGATTCTCTATTAAAGGATGCGTAGATTTCCCAAAACTTTTTCACCTTTAGACAAAGCAGGAATGAGAACCCTTGTAGGCCGGGCGCGGGGGCTCACACTCGTCATCCCAGCACTTTGGGAGGCCGAGGTGGGCAGACGGCTTGAGCTCAGGAGTTTGAGACCAGCCTGGCCAACACAGTGAGACCCCCATCTCTTCAATAAAAATATAAAAAGGAGCCAGGCATGGGGCGTGGTGGTGTGTGCCTGTGGTCCCAGCTATTCAGGAGGCGGAGGCGGGAGGACTGCCTGAGCTGGGGAGGCTGGGAGTGTGGTGCGCTACAACCGTGTTACTGCCCTCCAGCCTGGGCAACGCAGCAAGACCGTCTAAAACAACGACAACAAAAACACCAAGAAAATCTTTGTGAAACCTATTCTGGCCAGGCGCGGTGGCTCACACCCGTCATCCCAGCACTTTGGAGGCCAGGATGGGCGGATCGCCTGAGGTCGGGAGTTCAAGACCAGACTGACCAACATGGAGAAACCCCGTCCCTACTAAAAATACAAAATTAGCCCGGCGTGGTGGTGTGCGCCGGTCACCCCAGCTACCCGGGAGGCTGAGGCAGGAGAATTGTTTGAACCTGGGAGGCGGAGGTTGCAGTGAGCCGGGATCGCACCGCTGTCCTCCGGCCTGGGCAACAAGAGTGAAACTCCGTCTCAAACCAACCAGCCAACCAACCAACCTCCTCTGGATTTGCGGTACGGCATGCATGTCTGTTTTGGGGTTTATTGTATACACATAAAATTCACTGTCTCAACCACTAAGAAGTGCATAGTTCAGCAGCTTCATGTGTGTGTCCATTGCCACCGTCCACCCCCAGAACGCCTCATCACTCCAGACAGACACTCTGTCCCCCTTACACAGACTCCCCGCCTAGCCCCTGGCACCCACCACCTACTCTCTGCCTGGACGGCTCTCCCAAATCTAGCATTGCCTACAGATGGGATGATGCAACATCATCCTTCCGACTGGCCTGGGCCTGTTTCACTCAGGGTCCGTCCGTGACGTAATCTGTTCAGGTTCCCTTCCTTCGTCGTGTTATTTTATTTTTATTATTATTATTTTGAGATGGAGTCTTGCTCTGTTGCCCGGGCTGGAGTGCAGTGGCGCAATCTCAGTTCACTGCAACCTCTACCTCCCAGGTTCAAGCCATTCCCCTCCCTCAACCTCCCAAGTAGCTGGGACTACAGGCGCCCACCACCATGCCCTAATTTTTTTGTATTTTTAGTAGAGACGGGGTTTAACCACGCTGACCAGGATGGTCTCAATCTCCTGACCCCATGATCCACCCACCTCGGCATAAGCCATCATGCCCTGGGTGTTTTTATTTTCTTTTTTTAAGACGGAGTCTTGCTCTGCTGCCCAGGCAGGATTGCAGTGACGTGATCTTGGCTCACTGCAACCTCCGCCTCCCAGGTTCAAGCGATTCTGTTGCCACAACCTCCCAAGTAGCTGGGACCGTAGGAGTTTGCCACCATGCCCAGCTATTTTTTATTTTTATTTTTAGTAAAGACCGGGTTTCACCACGTTGGCCAGGCTGGTCTTGAGCTCCTGACCTCAGGTGATGCACCTGCCTCAGCCTCCCAACGTCCTGGGATGACAGGCGTGAGCCGCCGGGCCCGGCCTGTGCGTTGTTTGCGGGAACGCCTTCTCATCTGTTAGATTTCTCGCAGTTTTGCGTCCCGAGCCCTTGGCATGCACCCAGTTACTCTCTCCCGTCAGTAGCTGCTTGCCTCTCTGTGCTCCCGACGTTCTAAAACCCGAGTTTATCAACTTGGAACCGTTCTCCCCGGACTGAGTGAGCTTCTGGATTCGTGGGCAGAGGATATCCTGCCACGTTCGAGTCTCACGTTCCCGGCATCTACTCATGCGTAGGCCTCTCATCCATCTGGCGCTTAGGTTGTGTGTGGAACGAGCCAGGGGCCTCACGTTTCTCTCCCATGAGAGCGGATGGCCCCAGCATCAGGGAGTGGACGATTCTGTGCCACCTGGCAGGCGGCGAGGCTCCTGTTCCAGCCCCTGGCACAGCCTGTTCTGAGCTGCGCCCGCTGCCTGAGACTGCGGCTTTGTCAGGATCTCACCGCCTCCTTTCTCTTTAATCTCCCGCGGGTGCTCAGCTCTGGCTTCCCTCCCGGAGGAGGCCGAAGTCTCCGCGTGGGATTTTGAGGCTTGGCTTCTGCTTTCCAGTGCCCCTAAACCTCAGCAGTGCAGGAACCTTTCCCAAAGCAGAACAATTATCGGGGATGCCCAGAGCGGTATCCTTTCAGTTTTATTACAGAACACTTTTCTTTTTGAGGCAGTCTTGCTCTGTTGACCAGGCTGGAGTGCAGTGGTGTGATCTCGGCTCACTGCAACCTGGGTTCAGCGTCCTGAGTAGCTGGGACTACAGGCACCCACCACCATGTCTGGCTAATTTTTAATGTTTAGTAGAGACGGGGTTTCAGCATGTTGGCCAGGCTGGTCTCAAATTCCAGAGCTCCGGCGATCCGTCCACCTAGGCCTCCTACAGGGCTGGGACTGCAGGCATGAGCCACTGCATCTGGCCTCAGGACACTTCTAAGGGCTGAACAAATACCAGATATAAATGTATAAAAAGGTCATGCTGTGAAGTCAAATCACCTACAGGGAAATCTGGAAAATGGGAAAGCTCAGGTGTGCAGCATCACCTCGACGAAGGTCGGGTGTCCACGTGCAGGCGCCATCTGAGGGAGGCCGTGCCCCCCAGGCTCTGTGGGAATTCCCCGGAGATCCTCAGCTCTGAGCCTTTCTGGGAACCCGCGCCAGCATCTGAGGTCCCATCCTCGTGTTGGGAGCCGGCGACACACGTGTGGCTTCCTAGGGCACATGTGGTGTTTATCATAGGGTGCAGAACAGCGTGGGCTGGGGGAAGTTCCGCTTTTCCTCTCCAGCATCCCCTCCCTGCTGCCGAGGGTTCAACTCCTCTCCCAGGACTCCGCCCTAGTGCATTCTCAGTGAGACTGCTGATCACACCCCACATGTGGGCAGGGCACAGCAACCAAGGGCCCTAGGGGCACTCACTGCTCCAGACTCCCAACCCGGGCTGCTGCAGGTCCTGGCTGCTCTGACACCTGGGGCTTCGGTGTTTCCCTGGTCCCAGGGCGGGGCGGGCAGACGCCAGCCTCCCTGCCTCTCAGTGGCCAGTCCCTCAGCTCCTGGACACGCTCCCATCTGCTGTCTCCAGGCCCAGGCTGAGCTTGTACCTGCCCTGGAGGCGCGTTGGGCAGAGCAGGGCCTGTGCTGTCAACTGCATGCCCAGGTGGGAACCAGCTGGGACCCGCCCTGACACATGGGACCAAAGGCACAGGTAGGTTCGGGTTGCCCCTGAGTGAGTGTGTTTGGGGGGCGTGTCCAGCCCCTCTCTGGAGCCCTGCCCGGGGCTGCTGCACCTGTCTTCCCACGTCATGGGCACTGGATTGGGCCAGCTTGGGACAGGGCCTGCCTCCCTGCCTCCCTCTCCACAGAGGCCGGCACCTGCCACGTCTGATGTCTCTGGCCAGGCCACACCAGCCTGGAGGGCAGATGTCACAGCCAGCAGCTCCTGTCCTCTTGAGAGTGCTTCTGACGCCCCGGTGGAGGGACCCTCGTGCCGCGGCCCACAGCCCCTCACATCTTACTGCCCTCTGCTTCCGGCTTCTGGGCCTGCATGACCCACGGTGCTGGGGTCTCAGTCTCGACTCCACCCGGCCCAGCCTTGGTGAAGGGGAACCTCGCTGAGCCCTGCTGGGAAAGGACCCTGTCTGGACCACCTCGAGGGCTGCCCAACACACCCCATCCCAAGAAAGAGGCCACGTCTCCTGGTCCCAGGCCCCCACCTCTGAGGTCCACCCTGTAGTCGGGCTGAGCTAACAGAGGGCACCCAGGGCAGCCCTGCATGGGGGTGCACTCAGGAAGGGGTACAGTCAGCTCTCAGGATTCATCTAACCAAGGGTGTTAAACATTTGAAAAAGTAAACATGAGTGGTTGTCTTTTTTTTCCTCATGATTCTCTAAACAACGCAGCACAGCAACCCTTCACACAGCAGTTACGTTGCGTTAGGTATTACCAGCAATCCAGAAGTTAGTAATCAAATACACAGGAGGACACGTATCGGTCACATGCAAACACTACACCTTTTTTTTTTTTTTTTTTGAGACAGAGTTCCACTCCTGTTGCCCAGGCTGGAGAGCAATGGGGCCACCTCAGCTCACCACAACCTCTGCCTCCCGGTTCAGCCTCCTGAGGGGGTTTCTCCACGTTGGTCAGGCTCATCCTGAACTCCCGACCTCAGGTGATCCACCTGCCTTGGCCTCCCAATGTGCTGGGATTACAGGTGTGAGCCACTGCACCGTTTTGTTTGTTTTTTCTTGAGATGGAGTCTTGCTCTGTGGTCCAGGCTGGAGTGCAGTGGCACAGTCTCAGTTCACTACGACCGCTGCTTCCCAGGTTCAAGCAATTCACCTGCCTCAGCCTCCCGAGTAGCTAAGATTACAGCTGGGCACCACCACGCCCAGTTAATTTTTTTTTTTTTTTTTTTTTTTTTTTTTTTGAGGCGGAGTTTCGCTCTTGTTTTGCCCAGGCTGGAGTGCAATGGCGCGATCTCGGCTCACCGCAACCTCCGCCTCCTGGGTTCAGGCAATTCTCCTGCCTCAGCCTCCTGAGTAGCTGGGATTACAGGCATGCGCCACCATGCCCAGCTGATTTTTTGTATTTTTTTAGTAGAGACGGGGTTTCACCATGTTGACCAGGATGGTCTCGATCTCTTGACCTCGTGATCCACCAGCCTCGGCCTCCCAAAGTGCTGGGATTACAGGCGTGAGCCACCGCGCCTGGCCCCAGTTAATTTTTGTATTTTTAGTAGAGATGGGGTTTCACCGTGTTGGCCGGGCTGGTTTCAAACTCCTGACCTCAGGCGATCCACCCACCTCGGCCTCCCAAAGTGCTGGGATTACAGGTGTGAGCCACCACGCCCAGCCGAACGCTACAGTGTTTTACATCAGGGACTTGAGCATCTGCAGGGGTCCTGGGATCAACCTCGCACGGATACTGCAGGACGCCTGTACGTCTGCGTCTGTGGAGTCTCTGAGATGGTGCTTCTGGTGCCTGCGGGCTTTGAGGGATGGTTAGGAGTTTGATAAGCAGAAGGCAGAGTGGCAAGGGCAAAGGCAGCATGGGAAAGGCTCAGCATGCCCCGAATTCACTGAGCCAGGCAGCAGGGGTAACAGGAGGTCCCGGGCACGGGCCAGCCCCAGAGGGCAGACATCTCCAGGGACGGACCCCTCCCACCCATCCTTGGATTCCAGCACACGCAAGTTCTGGAGGCAGGAAACAGAACAAAACCTTTTCACTGCCTCGTGACATGCCCTGTGACCCCCCCACACCTGAGTCTCTCAGCGAGGGCAAGACCCCTGGTTCCAGGGATTTGCCATGGGCTCTGGTGGAGCTCCTGGGGCTCAGCCCCTAAACCTGCCCCGCATGGGGCACTCATTGTGAGACGCATCAGAACTCCACATTCACGGGGCAGGCGGTGAGCCCCACACCAGGACTTCAGACATGAAGCTGGGCAATGGCTGAGGGAGGAGGCTCAGTAGGGCAGGATGGTGAGGTGGGCAGTCCAACAGGTGCAACCCTGGACACCTCACAATAGGGCCACGGACCCACATCAGTGACACCATTACCTCCAGGCCTGGGCCCCTTCCCAGGAGACATCACTGGGACGGCCCCATGAGACCCTCAGGGGCTCCATTCCCCCATGGCTCCCCCAACTGTGCCCAGGTGTCCTGTCACCCGGCCCAACATCAGCCCTGAGCAGGGCCTGAGGAGCACTCTTTCCCATGGGCCAGGGGTGGAGAGGTGGGGAGCAGAGGCTGGCCTGGTGGAGAGGATACGGCAGCACACTTGGGTGGGCACACGGGGTTGGCGGCTGCTGCCAGAGCAGCAGGGGGGTGCCCACAGGGCACCCACCCTCCAGGGCTCAGCAGTGAGGGTACAAGGGTGGCCCTGCACACAGGAGACCTGGGCAGTCAGGGAAAGCGGATGCAGCTTCTGCCTCCCGGGGGCTGCTCCTATGGCGGCTGCTCATGCCCTCAACCACCCTGGACTCAGAATGCCACGAGGGACGTGCACTTTCCCGGGGACCAGTGACGCTCACTCACAGACCTGACCGCTGCGCTCCTGTGAGGCCCCAGGCGCACACTGGGGGGCACGCCGCCATGGACACTGGTGCACACGCAGGCACCGGACTTGCACCAGGGTCCCGGCTGAGCCCGGCTTCCAGTTTCCTCCCCCATACAGCTGCTGTTACTCAGGGAGGGAGCTCCTGAAGACTCAGCCCTGCACCTGCAGCCGGCCCAGCTCAGCTGTTAGGGACACCCTGGGGCCAGCACAGGTGAGTGCAGGGCCCAGCCCCACAGGGTCTAGTGCGGAGACGACAGATCACAGGAAAGAAAGACACAAGACACAGAGATAAGAGTCCAGCGGGGCCGGGGGACCACTGCTACCAAGGCGGAGTCCAGCAGTGGCTCTGAATGCCTGGACAAGCTGCTATTTATTGTATACAGGGACGCGGGGCAGGGTCAGCAGAGTGAATTATCTGACGTGATTGACAGGGTCAAGCAAATCACGTGCTTACGGAACAGGGGGCCTCCCTCTCAGGGAGCCGCTGCAAGCAGGGGAGGCACGTCCATCAGCATCCGTCCATGCACTTCTCAGAAGGATCAAAGGCTTTTAGGATTCCTCTATTCTCACTTCCCACGACTTCTGAGAATTTACAAAGAGCACCGGGCGAGAAAGCGGACCAGGAAAGTGGACAAGGACGGTGACCATCGGAGCACCGCACCGCAGAGAGGCATTTAAGCCCCTGGATGTCTGGCCGGGCGGCTCAGGCCTGTAATCCCAGCATTTTAGGAGGCCAAGGTGGGCGGATCACGAGGTCAAGAGATCGAGACCATCCTGGCCACGAAGAAACCCTGTCTCTACTAAAAATATAAAAATTAGCTGGGTGTGGTGGTGCACGCCTGTGGTCCCAGCTTCTCGGGAGGCTGAGGCGGAAGAATTGCTTGAACCCAGGAGGTGGAGGTTGCAGTGAGCTGAGATTGCGTCACTGCACTCCAGCCTGGTGACAGAGCAAGAGTCCGTCTTGGCCGGGCGCGGTGGCTCAAGACTGTAATCCCAGCACTTTGGGAGGCCGAGGCGGGTGG
>NW_022437152.1:2344-13675 GCF_009761245.1 Sapajus apella | reverse complement strand
AGTGTTCTCTGAACTCCCCCAGTGAAAGGGAAACTCCCCTTCACAGCCTGCTAAGTACCGGGCGCTTCCCAGGCGCTGGTGCTACCGGGAAGCTCTCATTCTCGCCTTCTGATCACTTCTCACAGCGTCCCTTCAGTTCCTAACTATATTTCACCCGATTGTTTCTATAATACTAAAATGATTCTACGCTGTAATAGTAAAGCAAACATTAATAAAAAATAATGATTTAATAGGATTGATCATATAATTGATTATGTGATTGCTTCTGACTATACTTGGTATCATTGCTAAAACTAAGTCATCCGTTTAATTATAATACTAAGACAGCTCCTGCCTCAGTCTCTTGCCTTGGCACCTGGGTCACTTTCTGCCCACAGGTGGGGCTGGACCGTCATGCAGACCTGCTCCAACCTGCCCCTCTGGCTCCCGGGTTTGAGGCCCACAGTGTGCGCCTCTGGGGGATGTGATCATCTGCAGATCCAGAAAGTTCTCCAGGTAGCTAGGCCCAGCCTGTGGTGTGGCCGCAGGCCTGCGAAGCTTCAGACGGCCGCACACTCTCAGCTTGGTCTCCACTCCCCAGCCCAACTCCCGGCCTTGCCGTGCCAGGACCCCCAGCTCCCGCTTCCCCTGTGGCAGGAGGGCTCTGCGTCAGGTGAGGCAGGGTGCACTGCCTGTTTGGCAGGGGTCAGGGATCCTTCCCCCGAGCTGAGCTGGGGGAACCAGAGACCAATGGTTTTGAGGGGGTGGAACCCACAGAAGTCCTTCCCTTGGCTGTTCCCAACCATGACCGTTTCCCTGGGTGGAGCAGAGCCTGGTGGGACCTCCATACTGGCAGCAGGGGGCCAGGGCCTTCTCCATGTTGGTCATGACATGCAGAAAACAGGGTTTCTCCATGTTGGCCAGGCTGGTCTGGAGCTCCTGACCTCAGGTGATCTGCCAGCCTCCACCTCCCAAAGTGCTGGGATTACAGGTGACCCACTCACCTGGCGGCTCTGTCCCAAGTGCCCCTGTCGCCTCCCTTGTGCTCTCCTGCCCAGGACCTGAAGGCTGCCTGCCTGTCTGCTGACCACCCCACGTGGTCACCCCTCCCACTACAGTCTAAGGAAAAATTGGTTCAGGCTGGGCGGGCTCGGTGGCTCATGCCTGTAGTCCTCGCACTTTGGGAGGCCAAGGCAGGCAGGTACTTGAAGTCGGGAGTTCGAGACCAGCCTGGGCAACAGCGTGAGACCCCGTCTCTACCCAAAGCACAAAAAAATTAGCTGGGCGTGGTGATGTGCACCTGTGGTCCCGGTTGCTCAAGAGGCTGAGGTGGGAAGAGCACTTGAACCCGGGAGGCAGAGGCTGCAGTGGGCTGAGATCGCGCCACTGCACTCCAAGGACCCTGTCTCGAAAGAAAGAAAATAAGGAAGGCCGGGCGCGGCGGCTCACCTGAGGTCGGGAGTTCGAGACCAGCCTGGCCAACATGGAGAAAGCCCGTCTCTACTAAACTTACCGAACTAGCCGGGCGTGGGGGCGCGTCCCCGCAGTCCCGGCCCCTCCGGAGGCTGAGGCAGGAGAATCGCCTGAGCCCGGGAGGAGGCGGCTCGCCTTCGCCGACACCTTCGCGCCCCGACGCCGCCGCCCCGGGCCAGGAGCCGTTCCCCGCTCAGGAGCCGTTCCCCGCTCAGGCGCCAGGCGAGGCGGGCGGCAGATGCCCCCGGCCGGGAGGACCCTCGCGACTCCACCCATCGGCCCCGCCAGGCTCGGACGCAGCAACCGGCGGGGCCCAAGCGGGGGCGACCAGGGACTGCCCAGGGGCGCGGAGGGGCGAGGAGGGGCGAGGAGGGGCGCGCAGGGGCGAGGAGGGGCGAGGAGGGGCGAGGAGGGGCGAGGAGGGGCGCGGAGGGGCGCGCAGGGGCGAGGAGGGGCGCGGAGGGGCGCGCAGGGGCGAGGAGGGGCGCGCAGGGGCGAGGAGGGGCGAGGAGGGGCGCGGAGGGGCGCGGAGGGGCGCGGAGAGGCGAGGAGGGGCGAGGAGGGGCGAGGAGGGGCGCGGAGGGGCGCGCAGCCGACCCGGCCGGGGACCAACGCGCAGGCGTCCAGCATCGCCCCGCCCATCCCCTGCCCCGCCCCCGCTCCGCCCCGCCCCCAACAACGCCCCGCCCCCAACAACGCCCCGCCCCGCCCCGCCCCGCCCGGCCGCCGCGGCACGTGACCCGCGTGCTGCCGGGCGCGCCCAGCCGCCGCGCACGCGCAGACGCAGCGCCGAGCCCGCGCCATGGCGGCCGAGCGCCTCCCTAGCCGGCCCGCCTGTCTGCTCGTGGCCAGCGGCGCCGCCGAAGGTGAGGCCCGGCGGCCGGGGCCGGTGTCCGAAGAGGCCGCTGCCCGGGGCGGGATCCTCCGGGGCTGGAGGTCCGGGACGCGGTGGGCGCGCGTCACGTGGCGCCGGAACCCCAGGCCGCTGAGGGCGCCGGGCGGGGCCCGGGAACGGGGGCGCCGCGGGGGTGCGGTCGCGGGTTGGCGTGGACCTCCGCGCGGCGGCCGCGATGGAGCCCGGTCCCTGGCGCCGCGTCGCTCCTCCGAGCCCTGTCTACGCGGCGAGGCGGCCCGGGCGCGACGTTTCCAGCAGGGGAACCGCGTGTTCCCGAGGCCGCTGCGCCCCGAGAGGGGAGCCCCGGTGTGGGGAGGGGCATTCGGGAGTGGACCCCGCTCTGAGGTCGGGCGGCCGCGGGGACCCTGGTTTCTGAGCCACCGGGTCCTGGGGAAGGCGCCCTCGGGCCCCGCCCTGGGGAAGGGCATCAGGGCGATGCCGGCCTGGGGCGCTCGCGGGACGGAGCGCGGCGCGGGGTCTCGGGACAGCGGGGGAGGGATGAGCCGCGGAGCCCGAGGGTCCCTGGCCCTGTTCTGAGCCCTTCGCAGAGAGAAGCGACCAGCCTGAAGTCACCACGGAGACGTGGGGCCGGCTGGGGACCCAGGGGCCTCCCTCTTGAAGTCTGTAGCCCCTCAAGGGTGGGCAGGGGGACGGGGCTATGCGGTTGTGGGGGTGTGCTGGGCTCCGGGGGTCCTGAGTGATGCCCCCAGCTGCAGGTGGGAGGAGCCTTGGGTGGGGTTCAGTTCTGGGGGTGTGGGTTGGGGCTTATTTCCAGAGCAGGTAAGGGTGGGCGGGGGCGGGCAGGCCAGATGGGCTGTGCCCCAGGGAAGGCACGCGGAGGACAGGGGGTCTTAGGGCCAGCAGGCGCCGGGGCAGAACGTCAGGAGGAAGAGACAGGCGGGCAGGAGGTGGGGAGCTGAGCACGCGGCAGTCTTGCTGGGCGTTTTTTTTTCCTATGTATGTGGACGCTTTACAGTGAATGTGTTTTAATTTATATAAGAATGAAGATTAAAATGAAGTTGAAAGATTGGGACCCAGTATTAAACGTAGAAAGATGCAGCTCATGCCACTTTGGAATAAACGTATGTGCTTTCGGGCTGCCAGGGTGCGCAGGGCTGTGTCCTTCCCCTGGTCGGACAGCAGCCCCTAGGGCCTTCTGGATTGGGTGTGGTGTGTTGTTTTCTTATTTTAAGCTTTTTGTTTTGAGAGATGGGGTTTTCACATGTTGGCCAGGATGGTCTCGATCTCCTGACCACGTGATCCGCCGAACTCGGCCTCCCAAAGTGTTGGGGTTACAGGCCTGAGCCACCGCTCCCAGCCTTGGATTTCTTTTTTAAAAGTTCTTTGAGGAGCAAGAGGAGGCTGGGGAAAAGCTGGGGGGAGGGGCAGAATCCCAGAACCCTTGTGAGGAATGGGACCCTGAGTTTTCTCCCTGGAGGGGGTGAGGAGGGGTCAGAACACTTCTGCATACTCCATGGTGTCAGCGGGCCTCAGTCCCGGGTGGGGGTCAGTGAGGGGAGGAGCTGAACTCTGTGACCCTCGTACCCTGGTCTGTCTCCCAGAAAGGCCTCTTGTGGCTCCATTAGCACCGGGACGAGGCCGGGCTTTGGGAGTGGCATGGACAGTTGAGGTGGATTGCATCCTGTCCCTGCTTCTGGCTGGGGGCTGGAGGTGACCACGCCAGCCTGGGAAAGAGCTTGCCATGGGGGATGCAGGCCTCTGGGTCTGGCAGACCTGGGTGTGCCCCCCTGACTCACGTCTTCCCAGCTTCCTCCTCCTGGACATGCGTGGGTGGCTGGCCCTGCCTCAGGGCTTCCAGTAGTGGGCCCTTGGTGTAGGGGAGTGGGCTGCTGGGGTCAGGCGAGGCCATAGGGGTGGAGCAGGATGGAGCTTGGGGTGGCGTTGGGGGCAGTGCCCATGTCCTGCTGTGGGGCCACTCTGAATACCCTGGTGTCTGGGTGGCCCCCCGAGGTAAAGTCTGGGGTCAGGCGAGGCCATGGGGGTGTCTGGGTGGCCCCCTGAGGTGAGGTCTGGGGTCAGGCGAGGCCATGGGGGTGTCTGGATGGCCCCCCGAGGTGAGGTCTGGGGTCAGGTGAGGCCATGGAGGTGTCTGGGTGGCCCCCCGAGGTGAGGTCTGGGGTCAGGCGAGGCCATGGGGGTGTCTGGATGGCCCCCTGAGGTGAGGTCTGGGGTCAGGTGAGGCCATGGGGGTGTCTGGATGGCCCCCCGAGGTGAGGTCTGGGGTCAGGCAAGGCCATGGGGGTGTCTGGGTGGCCCCCTGAGGCGGGGTCTGGGGTCAGGTGAGGCCATGGAGGTGTCTGGGTGGCCCCTGAGGCAGGCGGGCTGGTCCTGTCGAGCCTGCACCCACTGGGACCCTTTGCAGGTGTGTCGGCCCAGTCCTTCCTCCACTGCTTCACGATGGCCAGCACCGCCTTCAACCTGCAGGTGGCCACCCCTGGGGTAAGTCCAGCCACTCCTTCCCCACTGGACACTTGGGGTCTGGCCCCACCTCTCTGGGGCAAGGTCAGGAGCATCGCTGCCTGGGAGACGTGGGGAGCCCCTGCAGTTGGCGGAGGGGTGAAGGGTCTGTAAACAAACCTTGGTGGCATCCTGAGTCTGGGTCCCCACTTCCTGGGCTCTGACCCCCCCGTGATGAGGCAGACCCTTTCGTTCCGGATCTGTGCTTCTGCGCATGTGTGAACAGGAGACCAAGGCGCAGCCCTGGTGCGAGGGACCTGCACAGATCTTACCGTGGGAGGAGTTCTCCACCCTCTGATCGTGGGGGCCGGGGGATGGCAGATGTAGATAAATCACGGCAAGGATGCGCTACGTATTCGCCATTGCAGGCTTTTATTTGTAAACAGTGTGGGCGTGTTTGCTGGGAAACAGACCACTGAGGCTGCTCCTGGGACGGGCTCCCCAGCCTGGGAGACCAGTGGAGGAGGCTGCGTGGTCGGTGCCCATCAGCATTTTCACACTCCCTCTGAGCCGACAGAGAGAACCCGGGTGCTGACCCTTGGCCCCTGGGCTCTGCTCCTCCAGGGGAAAGCCATGGACTTTGTTGATGTGACCGAGAGCAACGCACGCTGGGTGCAGGACTTCCGCCTCAAGGCCTACGCCAGCCCCGCCAAGCTTGAATCCATTGACGGTAGGCTCAGGACCCACTCCCTGGGGGGGGGTGCCTGGGACCTTGGAAGGTCAAGGGTTCCAGATACGTTTTGGGTCTTAGTGACTCCCCAGCTCGCCCCCTGAAGCCCTGTGACCATCTAGGGCAGCCTCCAGACCCACGTCCTGGGGGAGGAGAGCTGGTAGGCGTGTGGAGACGGGAAAGTCAGGGTGGCCCTTGGGAGCTGTAGCCGGTGGAGGAAAAGGGACAGGTGATGTCATCAGGCCAGCTGGTCCTGCAGGAGGCCTCACTTTAATTGACGTGTGGCCACCTGGCCTGTGGTCTCCTCCAGGTGCCCGCTACCATGCCCTCCTGATCCCCAGCTGTCCTGGGGCCCTGACCGACCTGGCCAGCAGTGGCTCCCTGGCCCGTATCCTGCAGCACTTCCGGTCAGAGAGAAGTAGGTGACGCTGGGGCGCGGGGTAGGGGTCGGATGTGCAGCTCGCAAGAAGTGGGTCTCCCACCAGCAGGAGAGGTGGGAAGACGCCCAGGTCGGGGTTTCTGGGCCTCTGGTCAGTGGCCGTTGCAGTGGCTGTGGGTGGGAGGTAGTGACACGTACTTGTCCTCTTTTGGTGACTGGGTGGGCTCCCGCGGGTGGGTGGCCGTGCCCTCGTGGGCCCCTCATGAGCAAGGCAGGATACCAGCCTGGTTCCTTCCGGAAAAGCCTGGCATCCAGGGCTGGGCCTGGGGCTCGAGGCCGGCAGGGGTGTGGGCAGGAAGTCCATGGCAACCTGGCGGCTGCCCCGGCTCACTGTTGGCTGTGATCAGTGTGTCCACTGGCTGGGTGGACAGGCCAGCACTCTCTACAGCTCCTTTTGTATACAGCTTCCTGGGAGCCAGGCCGCTGTCCTCAGCGTGGCCTGGACAGGCAGTGATTGTTTGTGGCCACCTCAGCCGTGGGAATGCACCCGGCCTTTCAGGTGGAGCCAGGGTGACCCCACTGCAGGGTACGGGCACTGCCCGAGGCTTACCTCCCACCCGCGCAGGGCATCCTCTCTAGCCGGGAGGGGCCTTTCCCACAGCGCCTGCCACTGCGCGGGGCAGCCGGGCTCTGTGCCCTGGGGTTGCCAGGCAGTGTCCTGGGTTTGGTGAACAGACCTGGGAGGAGGGGCCCGGGCAGGCGGCACAGGCCTGGGGGAGCCACAAGCAGTGGCATCGGGAAGCGGGCGGCCGGGGCCCCAGAGTGCCATGTGCTGCTTCCAGAGCCCATCTGTGCCGTCGGCCACGGTGTCGCCGCTCTGTGCTGTGCCACCAACGAGGACAGATCCTGGGTGTTCCACGGCTACAGCCTGACAGGGGTGAGTGCCTGGAGGACAGAGCCCTCCCGTGCTCCCCCCCCCCCCGCCCCCCCCCCCCCGTGCCCCCCCCCGTCCTCCCCGTGACAGCCAGGAACGAGGACGGAGACTCCAGAACGCCTCGCCCCTAGTCTTGGCCTGGGGCCTGCTGGAAGCTCAGGCCCCCTCACCAGAGGACGTGGGGAGGGAGGTGCAGCAGACCTGCACTTGCGTCCAGAGGGGCTGAGAGCCTCGCTGTCCTCGGAGACGGCCTGTGCCCATCTGAGGCCCAGAAGCTATGAAGTGGGCTCTGTGGACTCTGGGCGCTGGGCCGTGGGAGCAGCACAGGCCCTGGGGCAGGGAGAGGAGGCTGCTGTGCAGACGCGGGTTTCACTGGAGGTGAAATGGCCCTGGCCCCAGCTGTCACTTTCCCTCTTAGGGGGCCCTCCTCAGTGGGTGCTCAGTGCTGCCCTCTGAGGGGCAGCACCACCCCAGTCTCAGGTTACAGGTGGGCGTGACCCCTCACATGAGTGGTTAGGGTCACGTCTGCCCAGGGTGACTGCTCAGCCGTCTGCCCACCACGGGGCTCTCCCTCGAAGCCCTTGTCATTCCAGTCACCTGTGTGCTCCAATGCTAGGGAGCTGGGCCCTCCTCCTGTAGTGGCCTTGTCGCTCCCAGGGACACCCCACGGGAAGATGGCTGGCCTTGGTCGTCTCCCCGGCCCCCAGCCTCAGCAGCCGTCCCTGTCATGAGCAGTGACATCCCCAGTCCCACTTGGTTGGGTGAGGCTCCCTGCCCTGGTTTGACCTTCCTGTCCCCTGGAGTGGGCCTGGGCCTGGGCCTGGCTCAGGAGCCCCAACCCCCCTCCCGCAGCCCTCAGTGTGTGAGCTCGTCAGGGCCCCCGGCTTCGCCCGCCTACCGCTGGTGGTGGAGGACTTTGTGAAGGATTCTGGCGCCAGCTTCACTGGTGAGCCCTGAGAGCGCCCTCTGCGCTTACAGAAGTGGGGGGGCTTGCCTGCTTCAGCTTGGGGGAGGAGCCTGCTGGGCCCTGGGTTCTGTAGACCCCTGTGACACTGACTTAGACCCAGACAGGCTGACCTGCTGACCCTGGGGGCCCGCCTGAGCTCGGGCTTCCCGGTGGGTGGGGTGGACATTGCCTGAGGCTGGTGCCCTTGGTCCTCTGCAGCAAGCGAGCCTGACGCCGTGCACATCGTGCTGGACCGCCACCTGGTCACAGGCCAGAATGCCAACTCCACTGTCCCGGCCGTGCAGAACCTGCTCTTCCTCTGTGGCAGCCGGTGAGGGTACCAGGGTGGGTACATTCCTGCCACATCTGCAGAGCTGCACCAGGTGCGGGTGCCAAGCCTTGACCACACGTCTGTCCTGCAGGAAATGAACCTGCTGGGTAGATGCACCCCCTGAGACAGCCCACGTGTCTCCAGAGGCAGGCAGCCCGGTCTCGGGCCTCCGGGGACCCCGCCTCGTCCCTCCTGACAAGGAACATGGATGCGGCCCCAGATGGCCGCCCGGTCTCGCCTTAATGGGACTGTTGGAGGCCTCCTGGAATCAGCTCTGAGGGGGTGTCAGTCTCCTGGAGGCCCCAACCCCCCAGCCCCCTGCATGTTCTCCAGTAGGAGGCAGAGAAAAGACCCCAGATGCCCAGAAGGCTGTGGTAGCTGCCAGGTGGTCCTCGGGAATGCCAAGCCGGGTGTTCCAGGGAGGACTGGTTGCCAAGTACGGTCACTGTTGACAGAGTCAGCTCCGGGGTCCTCTGTGGGGGCTGGCCCTGTTGTGGCCGCGGGTGGGGGCCTTGAGGGGAGGGAGCCGGCGAGAGGTGGCCCAGAACTTCCTCTG
The DNA here is from genome assembly GCF_009761245.1 of Sapajus apella. Classification (NCBI taxonomy): domain Eukaryota; kingdom Metazoa; phylum Chordata; class Mammalia; order Primates; family Cebidae; genus Sapajus; species Sapajus apella. The sequence goes on along the minus strand of NW_022437152.1, from coordinate 5,034 downwards.
GCCACAGATGAAAGAATTTTTTTGGGAGCAGCAGCCTCCTGCCCCGAGACTGACCGGAAATGGCAGCACTTGCCTGTTGGAGAAATTTTCTGGCCCGTCTTTTAAAATGTGAGCACCGTGGTGAAGCCCCGTCCTGTCTGAGCATTGAGACTTCCTTAGCTGAGACCATGACACCGTGCAGTTCTCACAGAGGAAAGTGCTGTTCCCGGTGGCCCTGCACAGAGCGGCCTTGGGTGCAGCTGCTGTCAAGAGCAGACAGTGTTCCGGACTGCTGGGCACCTGGCCTGGGCCGTGTGCCTCCAGCGCGCTGCCCGCTGGCCCCAGCGCAGGGCCTCCAGGAGCAGCTTAGACCCTCTTCCCCAGAGTTCTGCAGTTTGAGCCTTCCTCCAGCCCACCTTCTCCTCAGCCACAGTCACCCCCAAGCACCAGGGTGGCTCCTGGTGCCAGCGACCTGCCAGGAGGCCCCTTGTGATTATAAACCCATTAAGTAGGGCGGGTGTGGTGATGGGCGCCTGTCATCCCAGCCACCTGGGAGGCTGAGACACGAGAATTGCTTGAACCTGGGAGGCGGAGGTTGCCGTGAGCCGAGATCATGCCATTGTACTCCAGCCTGGGCAACAAGAGCAAAACTAATCTCAAAAATAAATAATAAAACCGTTAATAAGGAGAATTCAGAGAAAAGTGGAAGGAGGCGCTGCAGCCACGTCCCTGCCCTGAGGCTGCGTTTCTCCAGCGCCTCCGGGATTACTTGGGATGCCCACGTGGCACTGGCCGCAGGGCTCTGTCCGGGGTCCGCCCTAACCCCCGTGTGGTGATGGACATCTCTGGACAAGTATTTATTTTTATTTTTAAAATTTTTTCTTGAGACGGAGTTTCCCTCTTGTTGCCCAGGTGGCGTGCAGTGGCGCAATCTCGGCTCACCGCAACCTCCACCTCCCAGGTTCAAGCAAGTGTGCCTCAGCCTCTGGAGTAGCTGGGATTACAGGCGTGTGCCACCATGCCCAGCTAATTTTTGTATTTTTTATTATTTTTTGAGACAGAGTCTTCCTCTGTTGCCCAGTTGAGAGTGCCTCAGCCTTGGCTGCCCGCGTAGCTGGGATTACAGGCCCAGCTAATTTTTCTCTAATTTTTAGTAGAGATCGGGTTTCACCATGTTGGCCAGGCTGGTCTTTAACTCTTAACCTCAAGTGATATTCCTGCCTCGGCCTCCCAAAGTGCTGGGACTACAGGGGCCTGCCATCATGCCCGGCCTCATGTTTGTATTTTTAGTAGACGGGGTGTCACCTTGTTGACCAGGCTGGTCTTGAACTCCTGACCTCAGGTGATCACGTGCCTCGGCCTCCAGAGTGCTGGGATTACAGGCGTGAGCCACCGCGCCCGGCCAGCAAGTACTTTTTTAAAGAAAACTTAAAGGGCGGGTGTGGTGGCTCACGCCTGTAATCCCCGCACTTTGGAGGGCCGAGGTGCGTGGATCATGGCAGGAGATCGAGACCATCCAGGCCAACATGATGAAACCTCGTCTCTACTAAAAAAGTTAGCTGGGTGTGGTGGCGGGCACCTGTAACCCCACCTGCTCGGGAGGCTGAGGCAGAATTGCTTGAACCCCGGAGGCGGAGGTTGCAGTGAGCCGAGATCGCGCCGTTGCACTCCAGCCTGGCGACAGAGCAAGACTGCGTCTCAGAAAAAGGAAGTTCAAGATCCTGCTTAATGTCTTAGTCCATTTGGGCTCCTGTATGAAAAGACTAAACCTACTGGCTTGTAAACAACAAATCGGGTTCAGGTTTGGAAGCTGGAAGCCCAAGATGAAAGAGCCTCTTTTGTGAGGGTGAGGCTCTGCCCTGTGACCCGATGACCTCCCACATGCCCCACCTGCTGCCATCCCCTGGCAGGTGAGGACTGAAGCGGGTGGGTTTTGCGGGGGACGTCTTCAGGCCACAGCAGGTAGATGAAGAGCGGTGAGCCATGCTGAGCCCCTCTGGTCAGCCAGATCTGACTGAGCCCAGCACTGAAGGTCAAGGCAGTTGTGGCTTTGGGGATGTGAAGTAGGTTGTCATGAGGGGCCCCACAGACCTGTCCCCAGGTGAGCCGCCCACGGGCCTCTTCATCATACCTCAGCTGCATGCCAGGCCTTTGGCGTGGAGAGCCTCCCTGCTGTGCCCAGTTCTCTCTGCCAGGGCAGGGCTTGGGGCAGCACCGGGCTGGGGCAGAGGAGGAAAGCAAGGGGACAGAGCCTCCGGAAGAGCAGCGGAGGTTGGGTGAGGATGTCGCCACATACCCAGTGTGTGTTCACTTGCCCAGAGAAATAAACCATGCAGCTCCATACACATGGTACCCGGGTGCATGTGGCAGAGCTGCTCGTGATAACGGATGAGTTGTTTTCACGCAGTGGGTAATCAACATGTCTGATATTAATAAGTATTAATTATATTATAATTATTGGTATCTGTTAGTAAGGCTTATGTAGCCATGTGCTGGATTGTTTGGCTACAGCAAGGAATGAAGCTATTTTTAACGTGGTCTTGCTGTGTTGCCCTGGCCGGACTGCAGTGACTTCAGTTACTGCTCTCGGCGGCCTTGAACCGGCCTCAAGTGATCTCCCATCTCAGCCTCCCCAGTAGATGATGTGGGGACACACGCCGTGGCCAGCTAGGGGTGACGCTCTTTTTTTTTTTTTTTTTTTTTTTTTTTTT